>NC_053028.1:321626942-321750419 GCF_003073215.2 Triticum urartu
CTTGTAGTTTTCAATGATGGTCGTCACACAACGGAAATCATGAGTACAAAAAATCTATTGCACAAGTCTCATTATAACAATGAGCACCGAAGAAAGGTATCGGTGGGGGTACTATTTTCTTCGAAGATGCTTCTTACACTTCACGGTAATATAGCATAAGTTCCCTGAGCGCGCTTTGTCTGTTACAGCCTTATGGCCTGATTGCCTGGTTATTGGAAACACCGTCGATATTCTCGACCAATGGAGTACATAACACTTTTCGGTCCTTGACCGAAGAAGGAGAAGCTGACGGTCGGTTAAGACGCGTTTAAAGTTCGGTTGAACATAGATATGATATAAGTACTTCGGTACATGCAATCATTCTTCTACCAAAGTCACTTGGGGGCTCTTAAGTTTATTTGAGACATTTTATAATAAGTGTTCTTCTTCTTAGTCGTTGCAAAGTTTTATTATTATTTATCACTCCTTTTTCAACACGAGTGTGCGGTCACTAGCCAGGGAGCCTAATTTCTCTCTCAAAGCCGCTAGAGTTTAGTTTGCTAAACTGGCCTGATGAGAAGTACTCCGCCCTCGGGATAGGAGGTTGAAGCCGTAGGATGACCCGCTCGAAGTCTTGAGATAGGATGTATCATGTTAAAGCACGACAGAAGCACTTCTTTTTTCTAAGACCAACTTTCGGATTGGCACCGAACACTTAATATTGTTCGGACGTCATGTTTTTACTGACGTTTCTTGGTTTTCCAAGCTTTTTGGCACTTTTAAACTATTTGTGCTTCTCCAGCATTAGTCTCACAGTGCAAAACCGGACACCTTTAGGGATTCGGCAAAAACACTCTCAGATATTGCTATATATGCATCGGTTTCGAATTGTGTCTTCGGTCAATAGTTGGGTTGCCCGGCTCCTGCACTTGCTTCCTACGTTCCGTTTTGTTCGGCTAGGCGTGCAAAGGGAAAACCACTGCGATTGTGCTTCCAGCTCACATGGTTAAGCACCTCAGTGGAGAAAGCTGAAAACTGACTTTCACAATAAGCGTAAACTGGTCAGCGATCCGATGACTATGTTAAATGATGGGCCATTCATAACATTGGCCGAAGTGTTTACGGCTTGACCCGGACTGTCGCCAAACACTACCGGGGGCTATTAACTGGCCTCCCAAACTAAATCCTCAATATTTTGCTCCTACGTTAGAGCTGAGGTTTAATGATCATGCTTAGCATGACAACCCAAAGAAAGGAACCGATAGCGGGACTATTTTCTTTGGAAGACATTTCTTCTGTTAAACAGTGATATAACTCTCTGCGTACCTTTGTTTATAAAACCGTATGGCCAGATTGCCTTGTTTGTTGTAAATCTTTGCCCTCATAAAGGCTTTATAAAGTAGGACAAACACTCCTCGGCTACTGGCCGAGGAGGTGGAAGCCGATGGTCGGTCAACAAAGTTTTGTACAATGCGGATCCGAGCATTAATGACGTAAAGTACTTGGATACATAGAGTCATTACACATAATTTGTGATTTTACTATGGATATTGATCCTTAATTCGGCCACTCGTGCCCGTATTAAGGCTCGGGGGCTACTGGGCTTCGGGCTTATTATTTACAAATATTAAAGGGGCACATTGATCCCCTGATCTGGTGTTACCACCCGACCAGTGTCTCGGGGGCTACTGCATTGCTTGTCCAATGCAGAAAATTTTATGTGCAATATAGTTTCCGAGGAGATTTTGATCCTCAGGTTGGTCGGCCGCACCCAACCTGAGTCTCGAGGACTGAGCACGCCGTTTTTAGTGTCCCGAAGTATTCTGCCAAGCTTGGACTTGAACCTCAGGCCGATTTTGCAAATCAACCTGAGTCTCAGCGGCTACTAGGATCAGCGGTCTTACGTCATCCTTCAGGTGCATCTCGGGTTTTAGACCAATACACACCTTGAGGGCTACTGGCTATATATCTCGGCAGAGAATAAATTGCAATAATAAAAAATATTGACAAAAAATCGGCCCACAGTCGGGGTGGTGCACCACCTCGGAAGCAGTCCGGCATAAAGCTCGGGCGCTAGTGGCTGGCTCCATAGAGGGCATTTCTGGCATTAAGCTCGGCTAAACTCCTTCAAACTTCTTTGAACCAAGGTGATTTACGACACCTTGGATATAGTCCGGTGTTGGAGCTCGGATACATAGTCCGGCGTTGGAGCTCGGATACATTCCGGCGTTAGAGCTCGGAAGCGGTCCGGCGTTGGTGCTCGGCTGCAAAAGATACCTCGAATGCAGTCCGGCGTGGGAGCTCGGACGCAAGAGGACACTGCCTCCCGGGAACAACTTCAAACCCGAGGTGTGGCATAAAAATAAACAAGGCATTGATAAATGCCGGAAACTTAAAGGGGCTCCTCGGATACCCAGCGTATAAACTCGTCGAATGCATCTCGGCGATCCTCAAGATCGAAGATGAGAAGATTTATTGAACCAGTTTTCAAGACCGACGACCGAAGATGAAGAACAGTTCGGGAGAATCGAGGAGCGTCCCTAACTTGAAGATCGGTTCAGGGGGCTACTGACGGTGTCCTAGACTAGGGGGTACTCACCACGTCATCTCCCGATCTATTAGATTGGGCCGAGGACCCCCATGGCCGTATACTCATGGGCCAGTTCGGACAGCTGCCGCATACAAGGAATATTCCACAAGACTTGGCGATCAAGACCAGGACTCCTCCCCACCGGCATATTCGGCTAGGAATCTTGTTATCCTAGGCCTATGGTGCATTATATAAACCGAGGCCAGGCTAGTCGATAGATCATATACATACAATCATACCATAGGCTAGCTTCTAGGGTTTAGCCTCATTAATCTCGTGGTAGATCTACTCTTGTACTACCCATATCATCAATATTAATCAAGTAGGACGTAGGGTTTTACCTCCATCAAGAGGGCCCGAACCTGGGTAAAACATCGTGTTCCCTGCCTCCTGTTACCATCCGGCCTAGACGCACAGTTCGGGACCCCCTACCCGAGATCCTCCGGTTTTGACACCGACACACCCCCTTTAGTCAGTCGTGCAGTTGCCGAGGCGTCGTGGGAAGTGCAGACGCCCACGTGCAATCAACCGCCATGTGGCGCCCAAGGCCGCAGGCTGTTAGGGCCCGCGACGCTTCGTGCTTGCCCCTTCGCTTCTCTGCTAAGCCAAGCCCGCGCATGCCTTGGGCCCGGGGGCTACTGTCGGCATTCTGGGAACGAGGGTCCCCAGACTTGCCTGCCCGCGGCCTGCGGCGTGGCTCAGGTGGGGGCCCAGCGCGGCCCATCTTCATCAGCCCAAGCTCAAGACCCTCGCGAGGGGCCAAGCCTCGCGGGCTGGACGACAGGAAGCTTCCTCAAGAGCGGCCTCATCAGGCAGGCTCGCGAGGAGGCGGAGAGATCAATGCAAGGGTACCTCGCGAGGATCCCATGACGCAAGCCATGACGATCAAGGCCAGGCGGGCGCCAGGCGGGCGACGGCCTGCATAGGGTCCTTGTTTCCCCTTTGGTGCAAAGGGGGCAAGCACAGGCCAAGGTATCAGGCAAAGGTTACCATTCCGGTGCAACGATACCAAGACCAGCTGGACGGCCGGACAGAGGTCACCGTGGATCCCAAGACAGCATCATCACCAGTGCTTTTGGCAGCCGAAGACCACCTTTGGTCAGGATAACTTGTACTAGATGTTACCCTTCAAAATGGCCAATTGTTGGCGCCCTTCCCGCTCAATTATTTGGGGAGAGGCCCCGGGCCTCTATAAATAGAGCTAGCCTCCACAAAGGAAAAGGGACAGAAGAGAAAGAGAGAGGAAAAAGAGAGAGAGAGGAGAAGGGGGAAAACCCAGTAGAGACTAATTAGAACACACCGCATCAGCTCAAGAACACCCCTCGCGAGGCTGTTCTTCCCTTGTACTGTCCATCATCAGCCCTAGAGGCAATCCACCACACCACACACTGGAGTAGGGTATTACACCACAATGGTGGCCCGAACCAGTATAAACCTCGTGTCTCTTGTGTTGTTCATCATTTTCATCTTAGTTCGCACGAGAGGATCGGACGTAGATCGGTAGGGGAGAGATCTCCGTGCGCACCCCAGTGTTCGAACCTCAAGGGTCTGCCGGAACCCGAAATCCGACAGTATGATGCATTCTCTTCCTTATCTTTTCTTTTTCTCGGCTTGGTAGACATATCCTTCACATAGAAAACCTATGCCACATCATTAGCTAGGACGAATGGTTCGTCTGCATACGCAAGATTGTTGAGATCCACTGTTGTCATTCCATACTGCCGGTCTTCCGTTACCCTGCCTCGTGTCTTATTGACCCATTTGCACCGAAACAAAGGGACCTTCAAACCACATCCATAGTAAAGTTCCCATATCTCCTCTATGTAACCATAATATGTTTCCTTTCCCGTCTTGGTTGTTGCATCAAAGTGGACACCACTGTTTTGGTTGGTGCTCTTCTTATCTTGGGCGATCGTGTAAAATGTATTACCATTTATCTCGTACCCTTTGAAAGTCATTATATTCGAAGATGGTAACTGGGACAGTGAGTACATGTCATCTTTAATAGAGGCATCATGCATGGTACGTGTCTGCAACCAGCCGACGAAACTCCTGGTTTGTTCACATCTAATCCAGTCATCAGACCGCTCCGGGTGTTTGGAGCGTAGAAAATTCTTGTGTTCGTCCATATACGGAGCCACCAAGGCGGAATTCTGTAGAACTGTGTAGTGTGCTTCAGTTAGAGAATGTCCGTCCATACATATTATTTGATCCCCTCCTAGCGTGCCTTTTCCATCCAGTCCGCCCTTATGCCGCGATTCAGGAACACCAATCGGCTTAAGGTCAGGAATAAACTCAACACAAAACTCAATGACCTCCTCATTTTCATGGCCCTTGGAGATGCTTCCTTCTGGCCTAGCACAGTTATGAACATATTTCTTTAAGACTCCCATGAACCTCTCAAAGGGGAACATATTGTGTAGAAATACAGGACCCAAAACGTTAATCTCTTCGCATAGGTGAACTAGGACATGCGTCATGATGTTGAACAAGGATGGTGGGAACACCAACTCGAAACTGACAAGACATTGCACCAAATCATTCTCTAACCTTGATATGATTTCTGGATCGATTACCTTCTGAGAGATTGCATTGAGGAATGCACATAGCTTCACAATGGCTAATCAAACATTTTTCGGTAGAAGCCCCCTCAATGCAACCGGAAGCAGTTGCGTCATAATCACGTGGCAGTCATGAGACTTTAGGTTTTGGAACTTTTTCTCTGCCATGTTTATTATTCCCTTTATATTCGACGAGAAGCCAGACGGTACCTTAATACTAAGCAGGCATTCAAAAAAGATTTCCTTCTCTTCTTTGGTAAGAGCGTAGCTGGCATGACCCTGATGTATGTCGTCTTTTCCGTGCATACGTTGCTGGTCCTCCCGTGCCTCAGGTGTATCTTTTGTCTTCCCATACACGCCCAAGAAGCCAAGCAGGGTCACGCAAAGATTCTTCGTCACGTGAATCACGTCGATTGCGGAGCGGACCTCTAGGTCTTTCCAATAGGGCAGGTCCCAAAATATAGATTTCTTCTTCCACATGGGTGTGCATCCGTCAGTGTCATTCGGAACAGGTTGTCCGCCAGGACCCTTTCCAAAGACTACCTTCAAATCCTTGACCATATCATGTACATCAGCACCAGTACGGTGACGAGGCTTCATCCGGTGATCCGCCTCACCTTTGAAATGCTTGCCTTTCTTTCTTATGGCATGCCTACTCGGAAGAAATCGACGATGTCCCAGGTACACATTCTGCTTACAATTAGCCAAATATATACTGTCGGTATCGTCCAAACAATGCGTGCATGCGCGGTATCCCTTGTTTGTCTTTCCTGAAACGTTACTGAGAGCAGGCCAATCATTGATGGTCACGAACAGCAATGCCTTTAGGTCAAATTCTTCCCCCATGTGCTCATCCCACGCACGTACACTTGTTCCATTCCACAGCTGTAAGAGTTCTTCAACCAATGGCCTTAGGTACACATCAATATCGTTGCCGGGTTGCTTAGGGCCTTGGATGAGCACTGGCATCATAATGAACTTCCGCTTCATGCACAACCAAGGAGGAAGGTTATACAAACATAGAGTAACAGGACAGGTGCTATGGTTGCTACTCTGCTCCCCAAAAGGATTAATGCCATCTGCGCTTAGACCAAACCATACGTTCCTTGCATCATCTGCAAACTCCTTCCCATACTTTCTCTCGATTTTTCTCCACTGCGACCCCTCGGCGGGTACTCTCAACTTTCCGTCTTTCTTACGGTCTTCTTTGTGCCATCGCATCGCCTTGGCATGCTCTTTGTTTTGGAACAAACGTTTCAACCGTGGTATTATAGGAGCATACCACATCACCTTGGTAGGAATCTTCTTCCTGGGGCGCTCGCCCTCGACATCACCAGGGTCATCGCGGCTGATCTTATAGCGCAATGCACCGCATACCGGGCAAGCGTTCAAATCCTCGTACTCACCGCGGTAGAGGATGCAATCATTAGGGCATGCATGTATCTTCTGCACCTATAACCCTAGAGGGAAGACATCCTTCTTTGCTTCGTACGTACTCTCGGGCAATTCGTTGTCCTTTGGAAGCATATTCTTTATCATTACCAGCAACTTTCCAAATCCCTTGTCAGATACACCATTCTCTGCCTTCCAGTGCAGCAATTCCAGTGTGGTGCCCAGCTTTTTCTTGTCACCTACGCAATTCGGGTACAACAATTTTTTGTGATCCTCTAACATGCGCTGCAACTTCTTCTTGTCCAAATCACTTGCGCAGTTTCTCTTTGCATTGGCAATGGCCCGACCTAGATCATCAACGGGCTCATCCGATGCCTCTTCTTCAGCTTCTTCCCGCATTGCCGGCTCAGCTTCTTCCTGCATTACCGGCTCAGCTTCTTCCCTCATTGTTGTATCATAGTATTCAGGGAACCCATGGCCAAGATAGCTGTCGTCGTCCTCTTCTTCTTCGTTGTCTTCCATCATAACCCGTCTTTGTCCGTGCTTGGTCTAAACATTATAGTGGGGCATGAAACCGGACTCAAATAGGTGGACATGAATGGTTCTTGACGTAGAGTAATTGTGACCATTCTTACAGCCAGCACATGGACAAGGCATAAAACCATCCGCCCGCTTGTTTGCCTCAGCCGCAAGCAAAAAAGTATGCACGCCATTAATGAACTCGGGAGAGCATCGGTCATCATACATCCATTGCCGGCTCATCTTCAATACACAACACCGAAAACACCAAATTAATACAATACATAAAGTTCATACAACACTTAAATGCAACAAACAAATAACTCTCTAGCTAAAGAATTTAAATGCAACAACAAATGCGATCAAGACTGCAACTAAGGTAACAATTGATCCAACAGCATAATGATACCAAGCCTCACTATGAATGGCATATTTTCTAATCTTTCTAATCTTCAAGCACATTTTCTCCATCATAATCTTGTGATCATCGACGACATCGGCAACATGCAACTCCAATTCCATCTTCTCCCCCTCAATTCTCTTCAATTTTTCCTTTAAATCCTCGTTTTCTCTTTCAACTAAATTTAACCTCTCGACAATAGGGTCAGTTGGAATTTCCGGTTCAACTACCTCCTACATACAAATATCTATGTCAACTTGATGGGCATAATTTGTCATAAACACGAAAATGCAACAAATAGTTTTAAAAGAGAATATACCACATCCGAATCATAACCCGGACGAGGGCCGACGGGGACGGATATCAAAACCATGGCACTGTGTATAACAAACAACGTATGGGTAAGATAACTATACGAGTAGCTATATATCCAAATCACACAAACATCAATTTTTTTATATAAAACATTCATGAACAAGAGGCTCACCACAAGGTGGTGCGGCGACGGGACGTTGCGGGCGATCGACGATGGTTACGACGGAGATTTAGAAGGCACTAAGTAAACCACACCTACATATGCAAACTAAGTGTTATTTTTGACCTCAAATTGCATATAAATCAAATACTAGCACATATAATAATTCCTCCCAAATTACTAAACTCGAAAATCAATCACTATATAAAGCATTGCACGAGCTAATCTAGCAATGAGAGATGAAAGGACAAAGTTGCTAACCTTTGTGATCATCTGAATGGATGGGGGCCTTCAAATCTTGACAAATTTTGGGCAAAATGTGTGATGAGCTTGAGAGGAAGAGGGAAAGAACAGAGAGGACAGGGGAAAGGGGAAGAACAGAGCGAGCTCGGGTGGACGAAGGGTGTATGTAGGACGACCTTTAGTACCGGTTCGTGATACGACCCGGTACTAAAGGTGCTGGAGGGGCCCCAGACTGACAACATCCTGCCACCACTCACTTTAGTACCGGTTCGTGGCACGAACCGGTGCTAAAGGTTCGCCACAAACCAGTACTAATGATGTCCGCCCGCCTAGCCATTGGAACCGGCACTAATGGACACATTAGTGCTGGCTCAAATTCAAACCGACACTAATGTGCTTCACATTTGACCCTTTTTCTACTAGTGGTTGTATAAAACTTCCAATGAGTTGTGTTATTTTCTCATCCACTTCTATAGGAGTTTTCTCAGAATATATGTCCATCTTTCTTTGTCGTTTGAAATGAACTTCTTATTCATGTGCACTTGCAAAACATGGGTAGTGCTATCTTAGTACTACTTAAATTAAGTGTGGTCCACACACAGACAAAGCGAGAGACGACATTATTGACACTTGAACACCTCATCCTTGCCAAATAACAAGCAGGAAAATTAGTGCACCATAAATATAGGTGGTAACCGAGAACTCCCAGTTGATGTCATGTCTTTCGTCACTATAGAAGCTTGGTATGAAGTTTCATCTAGTTCTTTAGTATATTCAAATTTATGGACTGTGCAATCAATGATAAAAATGTAGAAACCTTTACAAGATTTACATAGATCGTATTAGTAAATTGCAAAATTATTGGCAGCAATGACAAATAACATCTCCAAAGGAAACATTCTAACTACAAATAATAGAGAATCACCTTTGTGAGCTTGAAGAATCCTACACAAGCAAACCAATGGTAGGAGAAGATAGATTCAGCTGATTACTTGCTCTCATAGTTATTAGTTATCCATTTTCTTTCACAAGATGTGATTGTAATTCTCCCACCACCAAAAATGCCTCGGTCATCCAAGCAGGCTCTATTATTTGGGTGAATACGTCGATGTAGTAGAATAGGTACCTCCGGCTCCGATCCCATCATGGTGGCACTGGTTTAGACGTTGGGTTGTACAGAGAATCCTTGACTACGATGGTTCTGCCTCGGTTCACGGTGGTGTTAGTGCTACTAGATGACCAGTTGCGCCAAATGGCGCAAAGACCCATTTAAATTCATGTTCGTGTTGAAAATATTTGCATTTTTTCAATAACCGTATATTTGAGTACATTTGGTAAGAACTTATACCCTTATATATAAAGGAAATTAAATGCAAATATTTTCTTAAGGTAATAATGCCACAAATTAGATCATCGGTAGGTCAAGATAGTTGAGCCTACAATTAGGAACTTCGAGTAGCTGTAAACTTGCATTATAAAAAGAGTAAACACAAGTGACACAATAAAATGTACTTAATACATGAACTCATGAACATTGTGTACATGAGAAGTTAATAGAAATAGTGGTCAATTACATCATATAATTTGGTTCTATACTCTTTTGTGTATATATCCTGAATGCTACCCCTTTGTGATCAACTCTTTGTCCTTCGTATCAAATGGCACAGCTACTGCCCCTTGTGGAAAAAGAAAGGACTCTATAATACTCATAAATGTAAAAGGAAAACATCATTGATGCATCTCAACCTGTGCAAAACAATGTAAAAACCATACATGCTATCTACATACTCTCATTGTCTAGCAAAGCATAAGTAGCCGATGGACCCTGTACAAGAGAATTGACAATTAGCAAGAAAGAAGGATGCCATTAGCTGTCTAGACAACCATAAAACAATAAGTGGCAAAAGCCCCATCAGAATTAGCATTTGCAATCCAGTTTATGAGCTAAAGTTGAGCATTCACCAGTCGATAAAACATATTAAGCATCAGCTATAAAACAAACTCCATTTTCCTAATTAGACAACATAGATATGAAATGGGCAAACTCTATTTTGCCATCCAGTTTATGAGCAAAACTGGAAAGCTATGGTCACAAATGCATAAATAAGCAATATAGAAAATTAGTTAAAACATATTATGTTTTCCCCTTGAAATACCTGAAGGAGCCCGCTAATTCCCCGTGTGCTTTGAGAAAAGTACAATGTATTACTTGTTTTAGTCGTGGGCAAACACATTCTGCCTTATAACCTTTGATAATAAGATATACATAGTTTTGAAAAGGATGTGCATTTTTAGAAGCATGTGTATTTTGAAGTAATTTTCTGTGTGAGCAAGGATGCATGGTAAAAATTTATGGCCTTGCATATAAAAAAAGAAACAGAGAAGGAAAAGAAATCAAAAAAGAAAAAAAATACAATGGAGTCGAATAGAACCCTTGGAAGCATCTCAGGGGGAAGTAATAGGCCTGGGAAAGCAGTAGAAAAATAGTGTGTAGGGTAGCCTGCTCGTAGGCGTGCATAAAACCACATTGCACTGCGTTCCATGAGAAAGCCCTTAGTGGCACCCCCTCTGGGGCGGTGTGAAGACACTGTCAAAGCCCGCTATATTGCTCCCTCCATATGTTCTAAATGACCAGAGATAAAAGCGTTCATAGTTTTCTTTTGCTCACCCTGCATTCTTGACCAAGCATCCTGCCACCAGGCCTGGAGAGCAAGATTAGTAGGAGTGACCTCGTTTCAGAATCATTATAAAAATAAAAAAAATACCTGAAGGCCATCAATACAAAAGAACACAAAATTCTTGAGTATTCACCAAGGGATCTATATGTAAATCTGGAAGAGACAAAAATCAAAGACATCACAACATAAAATAGGATAGAGAAATTCATCCAGATCACATGGACACGTTGGCTTGTATATGAGTCAAATGTATACAGAAATGAGACCAAGAGGCCAACTTGTTGCTATTTCAACGCACACAAAGCCGTATCTTGTATGAATCTACAAAATAGCCGCAGTTTATGAATAAGACGGAGCACAATTCTAAAATATTATTCGATGGAAGCTTTGATTGCAAAACGAACAAAACAGTTATATCTTACTGTTGTTTGAGGTTACATAATTCAAGAATAAAAACATTGTCTTTAACCAACATACAACAATGTAACCATCTATCAATGAAAAAAAATATGGGGGGTTCCTCTTGTAGTGCTCGTTCTGGCCCAAGATGAGTGAACACCTTGACTATATGAACCATGGACACATAGGATAACTGGCTTGGTTGCACTGGTCCAACTTGACAGCATGCCTCGAGTGCCCGCTCAGGGTGCCCCTATTGGTCTGGTTTCGGACACGGCTCAGGATAAGGATGCCCAGCCGGTAGCATGGCTGTCAAGGCTCATCAGAGCCGGGTCTTGAACACGAAGGGCCGGTTGACCCAGCCCTTCCAGGCCTTGAACGCCTACAACAAGGAAAGTTGAATAATCCTCTTAGTTACTAAAAAATATGTGTTGAGGATTTGGGCAATAGTGTCATTCCTGCAGCAGAAAAGAAATCTCCAGCATATCTGTCACTACTTTTTCCTGAAGATGCCACTACCTATTGTGAAGCTTAATATCAATGGACCAATACTCATTCCAAACTGCGAAATAGAATGCCGACAGAGACCAATGATATTCAACTATCTAACAATCTCATGAGTTAAAAAGAGGAAGGCAAGAATATGGAAACATCTGCGCGGTTTGAGTATAGTTCAAACAAAACCTACATAGGTATACATAGGTAGCTATATGGAGTTATAAACCAAGACAGAGGCCACCTGTCGGTGTCAAAACCGGCGGATCTCGGGTAGGGAATCCTGAACTGTGCGTCTAGGATCGATGGTAACAGGAGGCAGGGGACACGAAGTTTTACCCAGGTTCGGGCCCTCTTGATGGAGGTAAAACCCTACGTATTGCTTGATTAATATTGATGATATGGTTAGTACAAGAGTAGATCTACCACGAGATCAAGGAGGCTAAACCCTAGAAGCTAGCCTATGGTATGATTGTTGTATATGGAGTTGTCTATTCTATCGACAAGCCTGGCCCTGGTTTATATAATGCACCAGAGGCCCAGGATAACAAGAGTCCTAGCCGAATACGCCGGTGGGGAGGAGTCCTTCTCTTGATCGCCAAGTCTTGTGGAATCTTCCTTGTATGCGGTAGCTGTCCGAACTGGCCCATGAGTATACGGCCATGGGGGTCCTCGGCCCAATCTGACAGATCGGGAGATGACGTGGTGAGTACCCCCTAGTCCAGGACACCGTCAGTAGCCCCCTGAACCGGTCTTCAAGTTAGGGACGCTCCTCGATTCTTCCGAACTGTTCTTCATCTTCGGTCGTCGGTCTTGAAAACTGGTTCAACAAATCTTCTCATCTTCGATCTTGAGGATTGCTGAAATGCATTCGACGAGTTTATACGCCGGGTATCTGAGGAGCCCGTTTAAGTTTCCGGCCTTTATCAATGCCTTATTGTTTTTATGCCACACCTCGGGTTTGAAGTTGTTCCCGGGAGGCAGTGTCCTCTTGCGTCCGAGCTCTAACGCCGGACTGTATTCGAGGTATCTTTTGCAGCCGAGCACCAATGCCGGACCGCTTCCCAGCTCTAACGCCGGAATGTATCCGAGCTCCAACGCTGGACTATGTATCCGAGCTTCAACGCCGGACTGTATCCGAGCTCCAACGCCGGATTATATCCGAGGTGTCATATCACCTTGGTTCAAAAAAGTCTGAAGGAGTTTAGCCGAGCTTAATGCCAGAAATGTCCTCTATGGAGCCAGCCACTAGCGCCTGAGCTTTATGCCGGACTGCTTCCGAGGTGGTGCACCAACCCGAATGTGCGTCGATTTTTGTGAATATTTTTTATTGGTGCAATTTATTCTCTGCCGAGATATATAGCCAGTAGCCCTCAAGGTGTGTATCGGTCTAAAACCCGAGATGCACCTGAAGGATGACGTAAGACCGCTGATCCCAGTAGCCGCTGAGACTCAGGTTGATTTGCAAAATCGGCGTGAGGATCAAGTCCTAGCTCGGCAGAATACTTCGGGACACAAAAAGCGGTGTGCTTAGTCCTCGAGACTCAGGTTGGGTGCGGCCGACCAACCTGAGGATCGAAATCTCCTCGGCAACTGTATGGCACTTAAAATTTTCTGCATTGAACAGGCAATGCAGTAGCCCCCGAGACACTGGTCGGTTGGCAACACCAGATCAGGGGATCGATGTGCCCCTTTAATATTTGTAAATAATAAGGCCGAAGCCCAGTAGCCCCCGAGCCTTAACGCGGGCACGGGTGGCCGAATTAAGGATCGATATCCATAGTAAAATCACAAATTATGTGTAATGACTCTATGAATCCAAGTACTTTACGTCATTAATGCTTGGATCCGCATTGTACAAAACTTTGTTGACCGACCATCCGCTTCCACCTCCTCGGCTAGTAGCCGACGAGTGTTTGTCCTACTTTATAAAGCCTTTATGAGGGCAAAGATTTACGACAAAAAAGGCAATCTGGCCATACGGTTTTATAAACAAAGGTACGCAGAGAGTTATATTACTGTTTAACAGAAGAAATGTCTTCCAAAGAAAATAGTCCCGCTATCGGTTCCTTTCTTTGGGTTGTCATGCTAAGCATGATTATTAAACCTCAGCTCTAATGTAAGAGCAAAATATTGAGGATTTAGTTTGGGAGGCCAGTTAATAGCCCCCGGTAGTGTTCGGCGACAGTCGGGGTCAAGCCGTAAATACTTCGGCCAATGTTATGAACGGCCCATCATTTAACATAGTCATCGTATCGCTGACCAGTTTACGCTTATTGTGAATGTCAGTTTTCGGCTTTCTCCACTGAGGTGCTTAACCATGTGAGATGGAAGCACAATCGCAGTGGTTCTCCCTTTGCACGCCTAGCCGAACAAAACGGAACGTAGGAAGCAAGTGCAGGAGCCGGGCAACCCAACTATTGACCGAAGACACAATCCGAAACCGATGCATATATAGCAATATCTGAGAATGTTTTTGCCGAATCCCTAAAGGTGTCCGGTGTTGCACTGCGAGACTAATGCTGGAAAAGCACAAATAGTTTAAATGTGCCATAGGCTCGAAAAGCCAAAAAACGTCAGTAAAAACTTGACGTCCGAACAAGATCAAGTGTTCGGTGTCAATCCAAAAATTGGTTTTAGAAGAAAAAAAGTGCTTCTATCGTGCTTTAACATGATACATCCTATCTCAAGACTTCGAGCGGGTCAGCTTACGGCTTCAACCTCCTATCCCGAGGGCGGAGTACTTCTCATCAGGCCAGTTTAGCAAACTAAACTCTAGCGGCTTTGAGAGAGAAATTAGGCTCCCTGGCTAGTGACCGCACACTCGTGTCGAAAAAAGGAGTGATAAATAATAATAAAACTTTGCAACGACTAAGAAGAAGAACACTTATTATAAAACGGCTCAAATAAACTTAAGAGCCCCCAAGTGACTTGGGTAGAAGAATGATTGCATGTACCGAAGTACTTATATCATATCTATGTTCAACCGAACTTTAAACGCGTCTTAACCAATCGTCAGCTTCTCCCTCTTCGGTCAAGGACCAAAAAGTGTTATGTACTCCATCGGTCGAGAATATCGACGGTATTTCCAATAACCAGGCAATCAGGCCATAAGGTTGTAACAGACAAAGCACGCTCAGGGAACTTATGTTATATTACCGTGAAGTGTAAGAAGCATCTTCGAAGAAAATAGTACCCCAATCGATACCTTTCTTCGGTGCTCATTGTTATTATGAGACTTGTGCAATAGATTTTTTGTACTCATGAGTTCCGTTGTGTGCCGACCATCATTGAAAACTATAAGAGCGCTAGCTTTCGGCTTAACCCAGTCTGAGGTCCGGCTCGGGTGACCCGATCGTGACAATCGCAGAGGTGCTCCCTTTACTCCCTAGCCGAACAATCGGGAACGTAGGGGTAAACACAGGAGCGAGGCAACCCAGCTTGCAAATCTCTTAAGTCAATATGGTGCATATTGTGGTATAATACACGAACAAGGAACGAAGCCGTACAAGTATAATCATATGCAAGAGGAAAAAGCTTCCTAAAGGAAGCCCCCAAGTGAATTGGGTCCTTGAATTTGTGTGTCACAAACAAAGTTTGGAGAAGGAAATTTTTTTACAAGAAACTTTTTTCCAAAAAAGTATAATGCTTGGTCGAACCGAACACAAGTTAAAAATTAAAGCTTTGAGCATGAAAGCGACTTAGCTGGCTAATGTGTTCGGTATTGATGACGCGGTCCGAGCTTAATGCGGGGCAAGGTTCCATCCCCCAAGCCGGTCCCGAGGTGGCGGAGCGGAGAGCTTGACACGACGAAGTGGTGACATCGCACGGTCAATGCAGACCGGCAGAGAGACGCCGAAGTCCCCGGATCGTTTTCCTGTGCACAAAAAATAGTGCAAACCAGAGATAATAGTAATAATGATAATTAAAAAAATGTTGCATAATAAATAATTTATGCAAAGTGAGTAATAAAAGAAATATGGCCCGGCGCCGAAGTCAATGTCGATGCAGGGCGTCGGCGTGATGTGGTAAAGGCGTGGCAAAGACTGAATTCACAGGTCGGTCCGAGTTCCGGATGCGGCATTCGCCGGACTATGTACGGAGACTGACCGGACCACCATGCGACCGTCGTTAATGCGGCCAACATTTGATAGACTTGTGTACATATGATGGACAAACCAGAGTAATAATTCCTTGGGAAAAATTGAACCCAAACAAGCAAAAAATACTAGGATTAATAGCACCTGGTTTATTTGTTGTAGCAATCCGAAGGAAGGTGATTCCCAAAATTGGGACTCGATCCGCACACCCATTACCGGAGTAGGTTGATGAAGAGATGGAGAAGCCTCGATGTCAGCCGATGAGTCGAAGTAGGTCGGCGTGATGGACACCAGCTTGAAGAAGCAATAGTGCGGCCCTGCCGATGCAGCTCGTGACGTGGTCGATGCCGGCTTGATGAAGCGACCGTGCGGTGATGCCGGTATGCCCGCTCCGTGTAATCCGTGGGGTGGCGATGTTGGTGATGATTTATCCTTCGCGATGTCGGACTCTTGTTCGGCTTGCCGAGATGATGATCCGAAGAAGTTGAGCTCGACTCAACAAAGTGACGACGTGTCTAGCGCAGGTCGGCAGCCGTGGAGCAATATTGCCGGACTAGTTTGACATCAGCATGATGTTGAAGATCGTGTTCAAAAAATCTTAAAGTTAGTGGAATGTGTTCGGGAACAAAACATAATACCCCATACAAAACTTTCTTCAAAAGGGATGTCCGAAATCCTGTTCATAAAAAAGACGAACCCGGGTCGGATTTGTTTTCGCGCAGAAAACAGATCCGAAAAGTGATGCACTAATCGGAAGGTTCCCAGAGTTTGGACAGTCGGATCGAGCTGAAATTTTGAGAGGTGCTAGATATAGGAATTCCGCAGCCGATCAACGGTTGGATCTTTCAAAGGACGTCCGAGATAGAAGCTGGACACCACGCCCTAAACTCGTCCAGATTCCCATCCAGATTTGGGAGGGCTCCGGTATATCATAGATTGCCAGAGATTTCTCCATCGGAACTCGACGAAATTTTCCAGGGTTGTTGTAGACTCGATTCCGCACAATTCCACCAAAGCAATCGTTAAAGCGACGCTCGGGGAGGCGGTGGCGGCGGATACGCGTTCGCTGTCCGGAAAAACAGCACAGTCGCTCGAGGGCAATGTTGACGTTGAGCCCCCGAGCTCCACGGACGATTCCTCCATGATCTTGATAGAGATCAGAGTTGGTGTTGATGAAGGCCCTCGTCCGAACATGGTGATCCGAACACGGGGCGCAGTTCTTGGTCGAACCAAGGTGACCAGTCGAGCTGGTGACGAGGATGCCGAAGTCGCAGTTGATCTGCAGGCGAGCCATCGATCCTTTTGTCGATCACACAGCGAAACTCTCAATGAAAGCACCAATGTCGGTGTCAAAACCAGCGGATCTCGGGTAGGGAGTCCGGAACTGTGCGTCTAGGATCGATGGTAACAGGAGGCAGGGGACACGAAGTTTTACCCAGGTTCGGGCCCTCTTGATGGAGGTAAAACCCTACGTCCTGCTTGATTAATATTGATGATATGGGTAGTACAAGAGTAGATCTACCACGAGATCAAGGAGGCTAAACCCTAGAAGCTAGCCTATGGTATGATTGTTGTATATGGAGTTGTCTGTTCTATCGACTAGCCTGGCCCTGGTTTATATAATGCACCAGAGGCCCAGGATAACAAGAGTCCTAGCCGAATACGCCGGTGGGGAGGAGTCCTTCTCTTGATCGCCAAATCTTGTGGAATCTTCCTTGTATGCGGTAGCTGTCCGAACTGGCCCATGAGTATATGGCCATGGGGGTCCTCGGCCCAATCTGACAGATCGGGAGATGACGTGGTGAGTACCCCCTAGTCCAGGACACCGTCACCACCCAAGGCAGAACATCAAACAGTGAAAAACGAACATCAAAGCATTATATATTACACTTGGCAATACACAGAGCAGAGAGCCTAATGCTTGAACTCTGATGGAGTTACCAATATAAGCTTTAAACACTATTGTGAAGGAGCTTTACATAGGCTGTAGCACCAGAGTACATGAATCCAAAAAAACTAACCATTAGAATTAAGTCCCAAGAGTCTAGTATTTAGAAACCTATAACTATGTGTGAACATAAGATCATTCATACACTCAATCCGCTAATAACTAAGCAAGACGTAGTAATTATCTTCCTGCTAGTAAAGAGAGCCAACCAAACAACCAATATGCCTAGGCTTGAGATAGAAAAATTGCCTGAAGGAATAACCTTGGCAGATAATTTATAAATACTCCTCGAAGATCATGACCAAGTTTAACAGGTACGTGTTACTTTAAATCAAGAGAACACAAAAGGATCATGTAAAATGGTTCTTACCTTCTACCATTTTGGAAATTATTGTACGCTGAAATCTACTGCTTCTGCTGGACAATGGACATATGTAAGAAGAAAAATATAGTTTAGGAAAGTGTGCATACCAAAATATGGAGCGCGCGTCCCCTCCTCCCATAAAATATAGTTTGGTCCTAGGATGCACAACCAATAAAAAGCATTACAATTTTGTAAGGCACGGACAACTGTACCTTGAAGCACGATCAACATGCAGGACCTAGCTCGTAATTCTACTTAGGAATCATCATCTTCATAAAGTAAAAAGTAAACTTGGTCATCCATGCACCAACTGTAGCTTGCTTGCTAATTTTCACCTGTGTCACAAATAAGACAATCATGTTCAAACCGAAGGTGAAAGCAGTACACATTCAGTTTCTTATTTAATTTAGTACTCCCTCCGTCCGGAAATACTTGTCTTAGGAATGCTTGTATCTAGACTTATTTTAGTTATAGATACATCCATTTTATTCATTTCCAGGACAAGGACGGAGGGAGTATTACTGATAAAATCTCTATGAAGAAGCAGACCAACTGCTGGAAATAAACCGGCATGGAACGAAATCAGTGCCACAATACCATATAGACATGCATGCTCATCAAGCATGTGATACATTTTACCCTTAGCTAGTGCTGGTGCCCTACCTCAAGAATCTCCAGCCCACACAATAGAAATTCGTCCATCTCAGCTATGAATTCACTTAAATAAGAAACAAAATAAATGTTTTCCTCACACACAGTACACTGAAGAAACAAAACTATGCAGGCTGAACTGATCAACTCTTATGACTGAACAACGCCCATCTGCATACATTATCATTTTAGGCAAGAAAATAATTGAATAAATCCCATCCGCAGTTATGACATTGGTCCCCATGTTGGCACTTAACTCTTAAGGCTTTAGGTCCCTAGACACATTGATTTGATGTATCCATCTATATAATCATAGCAGTACACTGTTGGAAGATTAAAAGATAGTTCAGATGTATTTTCCAGAATTTTCTCTAGGATGAACACAGGAGCTTGGAAGGAGAGCCAATACTGGGTTTACCATGCAATAGACCTGTGCACCATCAACAATGGCATAATTCGGCCTTGGAGATGATGACTGTGATATGAAAAAGAGAGAAAAAATGCATTGAAAGCTTGGACGTGAAATGTATTAGATTACCCCCTTGATCTACCGATGGGAAATACATGTAAGCGTCAACCAAATGCAATCACAGTCAAGTATGATTTCTTTAATCTATTTAGGGTGTTTTTCACATACTGTGCAAGTAGCAAGGGGATGTTCTTCAGTAACAACATCTTTTTAGCTTTAGATGATGCCCATTGACACTATACTGCTAATTTAAGTTAAGTTGTGATCCTAATATTCAGGGAAAAATCACATGGAAGCTCAAACTGAACCGGGATTATCGATCTGCATATTATAACCTACCAAGGTTACCATGACAATGCAGATAGTCTGGAGGCTAACTTAAGAATGTAAACAAAAAATATATAGACGTTTCACGACATCAAACAATTATGGTTTGCGTTTTAAAATGGAAATACATGATGGATCATTGCATACAACTATGAATATAAAGGTACACTATGTTTTATAACAAATGAAAAGACAACTACTCTTACCGCCTATAATTATAATTCAGTTCTTTGTCGATAAGAAAGCAACCATCATTGTGGATACCTTTATATGCTTCCAGTGATCCTGCGAGCATATGTTAATGCTCCTTAACATAAATCTCACTTGTCATCGCCATCATCACTGTCTTGCTGGAATCACATCCTCTATCTGCAAACTGAAATAATAGCAACATCAAATCCCTCTTGAAGGTCTCACCATGGACCTTCCCCCTTGTTCATCTAGACAGTCATGGCATTTCATTAACCAAGCAAACTCAACAATCCACACCATGCATATAATATCTCAAGTAAACTTCTTTAGGAAATTCACAGCACACTTCAACCCACTTGATTTATACACTTGAACTTAATGGGATATGAGCATTTACACACAACAATTCATGGTTAATGTGGAACTGAAGCGACATATTGAGACAATCAAAATCTTACCTTAATGAATAAGCCAGGCAAGGAGGAGACATCAGGGGCAACCACTTGTGTACTCTGAACAATAGAATGACCATATTCATTAAATACCACATTTAGCGTACCCTCAAAATGACCGATGTAGATTATTGGTCTAATCTACAAAAAGAAAAGCTAACAAGGGCTCTTCTCCTTGTGCAGACGTGTTTCTCCTTGTGCTAATACATACTGAATTGGAAGGTTGACTTGCCTAAAGTACTGCCCAGTGACATCAGGCATAGCATTGACCCAAACATGCAGTTGCAGCTAATCAAAAGAGGAGAGCAGCAGGAAGGAAGAAGGAACCTGCAGACATGTGGGCTGTACAGAGCCATCTCTGGCCCAGTGCCCCGTCGACCACCTCCACCACGCCCTGCACCTGCAGTTTCGTATAAGCAGCAACAGGTTACATATATGCAATGTGTGGTTGTCTCCATGGACATATAGAAAAGATATCACAATGAGCCACGAGCGGAGTTGGTAGCGGATGTTACCAAGTTGGCGACACAGAGGTAGCACGCCTTGTCGACGACGCCCTCGGCCTTCTTGCATAGGTCCGCCTCCACCAAACTCACCACGTCGCCGGACACGCCTGATACGTCTTTGACGTATCTATAATTTTTGATTGCTCCATGCTATTATATTATCTATTTTGGATGTTAATGGGCTTTATTTTACACTTTTATATCATTTTTGGGACTAACCTACTAATCGGAGGCCCAACCCAAATTGCCGTTTTTTTTGCCTATTTTAGGGTTTCGAAGAAAAGGAATATCAAACGGAGTCCAAACGGAATGAAACCTTCGGGAACGTGATTTTCTCAACAAACGTGATCCAGGAGACTTGGAGTGGCCTTCAAGAAACAAGGGAGGAAGGCACGAGACAGGGGGCGCGTCTACCCCCCTGGACGCACCCTCCACCCTCGTGGGCCCTCCGTTGCTCCACCGACGTACTTCTTCATCCTATATATATATCCACGTACCCCCCAAACAACCAGGAGCACCACGAAAACCTAATTCCACCGCCGCAACCTTCTGTACTCGAGAGATCCCATCTCGGGGCCTTTTCCGGAGCTCCGCCGGAGGGGGCATTGATAACGGAGGGCCTCTACATCAACTCCATGGCCTCTCCGGTGATGCGTGAGTAGTTTACTTCAGACCTATGGGTCCATAGTTATTAGCTAGATGGCTTCTTCTCTCTCTTTAGATCTCAATACAAAGTTCTCCTCGATTTTCTTGGAGATCTATTCGATGTAATCTTCTTTTGCGGTGTGTTTGTCGAGATCCGATGAATTGTGGGTTTATGATCCAGATTATCTATGAACAATATTTGATTCTCCTCTGAATTCTGTTATGTATGATTGGTTTATCTTTGCAAGTCTCTTCGAATTATCAGTTTGGTTTGGCCTACTAGATTGATCTTTCTTGCAATGGGAGAAGTGCTTAGCTTTGGGTTCAATCTTTCGGTGTTCGATCCTAGTGACAGAAAGGTAACCGATACGTATTGTATTGTTGCCACTGAGGATAAAAATATGGGGTTTATATCATATTGCATGAGTTTATCCCTCTGCATCATGTCATCTTCCTTAAAGCATTACTCTATTCTCTTGAACTTAATACTCTAGATGCATGCTGGATAGCGGTCGATGTGTGGAGTAATAGTAGTAGATGCAGGCAGGAGTCGATCTACTTGTCTCGGACGTGATGCGATATACATGATCATACCTAGATATTCTCATAACTATGCTCAATTCTATCAATTGCGACAGTAATTCTTTTACCCACCGTAATACTTATGCTCTTGAGAGAAGACACTAGTGAAACCTATGGCCCCTGGGTCTATCTTCCATCATATTAATCTTCCAACACTTAGTTATTTCCTTTGCCTTTATTTTACTTTACATCTTTATTTCTCTTTACCATAAAAATACCAAAAAAATTATCTTATCATATCTATCAGATCTCACTCTCGTAAGTGACCGAGAAGGGCTTGACAACCCCTTTATCGCGTTGGTTGTGAGGTTCTTATTTGTTTGTGTAGGTACGTGGGACTTGAGCGTGATCTCCTACTGGATTGATACCTTGGTTTAAAAACTAAGGGAAATACTTACGCTACTTTGCTGCATCACCCTTTTCTCTTCAAGGGAAAACCAACACAGTGCTCAAGAGGTAGCAAGAAGGATTTCTGGCGCTGTTGCCAGGGAGATTCGCGCCAAGCCAAGTCATGATTTGACTCCCACAACGAGTCATTTCTGGCGCCATTACCAAGTCAAAATATACGAAGTACCCATCACAATCTCTTATCCCTCACATTACACTATTTGCCATTTGCCTCTCATTTTCCTTTCCCCCACTTCACTCTTGCCGTTTTATTCGTCCTCTCTTCCTCTCTCCCTCTCTTTCCGTTCCCCTTCTCTTTCCCTATTTGCATTTTTTGCCCGTTCCGTGTTTGCTTGCGTGTTGGATTGCTTGCTTGTCACAATGGCTCAAGATAATACTAAATTGTGTGAATTTTCCAATACCAACAATAATGATTTTATTAGCACTCCGATTGCTCCTCTTACTGATGCTGAATCTTGTGAAATTAATACTGCTTTGCTGAATCTTGTCATGAAAGATCCGTTTTCTGGCCTTCCTAGTGAAGATGCCGCTACCCATCTAAACAACTTTGTTGATTTGTGTGATATGCAAAAGAAGAAAGATGTGGATAATGATATCGTTAAATTGATGCTAAAGCTTGGTTTTCGTCTTTGCCTAAAAATAGTATTGATTCAAGGAATAAGTGCAAAGATGCTTTTATCTCTAAGTTTTTTCCTCCCGCTAAGATCATCTCTCTTAGAAACGATAGTATGAATTTTAAGCAACTTGATCATGAACATGTTGCACAATCTTGGGAGAGGATGAAATCAATGATACGTAATTGCCCATCACATGGTTTGAATCTTTGGATGATTATACAAAACTTTTATGCCGTATTGAATTTTTCTTCTAGAAATCTTTTAGATTCGGCCGCGCGAGGCACTTTGATGGAAATCACTTTAGGAGAAGCTACCAAACTCCTAGATAATATTATGGTTAACTATTCTCAATGGCACACCGAAAGATCTACTAGTAAAAAAGTGCATGCAATTGAAGAAATTAATGTTTTGAGTGGAAAGATGGATGAACTTATGAACTAATAAGAGTGCTCCTACTGATCCTAATGATATGCCTTTGTCTACTTTGATTGAGAATAATAATGAATCTATGGATGTGAATTTTGTTGGTAAGAACAATTTTGGTAATAACGCGTATATCGGTAATTTTAATTCTAGGCCGTTTCCTAGTAATTCCTCTAATAATTATGGTAATTCCTACAACAATTCCTATGGAAATTATAATAAGATACCCTCTGATTTTGAATCTAATATTAAAGAATTTATTACTTCGCAAAAGAGTTTCAATGCTTTGATTGAAGAAAAGTTGCTTAAGATTGATGAGTTGGCTAGGAACATTGATAGAATTTCTCTTGATGTTGATTATTTGAAACTTAGATCTATTCCACCTAAGCATGGTATCAATGATTCTCTCAAAGCCATGAGAATTTCCATTGATGAGTGCAAAGAAAGAACCGCTAGGATGTGTGCTAAGAAAGATTACTTTATAAAAGCGTGTTCTTCTAGTTTTCATGATAATAAGGATGAAGATCTAAAAGTTATTGATGTGTCTCCTATTAAATCTTTGTTTTGCAATATGAATCTTGATAATTATGGGGCTGAAGATGAGCCACCTTTACCTAGAAGGCGTTCAAAATTTCGGAATCTTTAGATCTTGATGCTAAAATTGTTAAAAGTGGGATTGAAGAGGTCAAAACTTTAAATATCAATGAACCCACTATTTTGTATTTCAAGGAATTTAATTATGATAATTTCTCATTGATAGATTGTATTTCCTTGTTGCAATCCGTGCTAAATTCTCCTCATGCTTATAGTCAAAATAAAGCTTTTACTAAACATATCGTTGATGCTTTGATGAAATCTTATGAAGAAAAACTTGAGTTGGAAGTTTCTATCCCTAGAAAACTTTATGATGAGTGTGAACCTACAATAAAAATTAAAATTTAAGGTCATGAGTGCTATGCTTTGTGTGATTTGGGTGCTAGTGTTTCCACGATTCCGAAAACTTTATGTGATTTGCTAGGATTCCGTGATTTCGATGATTGTTCTTTAAACTTGCACCTTGCGGATTCCACTATTAAGAAACCTATGGGAAGAATTAATGATGTTCTTATTGTTGCAAATAGTAACTATGTGCCTATAGATTTCATTGTTCTTGATATAGATTGCAATCCTTCATGTCCTATTATTCTTGGTAGTCCTTTCCTTAGAACGATTGGTGCAATTATTGATATGAAGGAAGGGAATATTAGATTCCAATTTCCGTTAAGGAAAGGCATGGAACACTTCCCTAGAAAGAAAATTAAATTACCTTATGAATGTTTTATGAGAGCTACTTCTGGATTGCCTACCAAAGATGGCAATACCTAGATCTATCTTCGCTTTTATGCCTAGCTTGGTGCGTTAAACGATAGCGCTTGTTGGGAGGCAACCCAATTTTATTTTTATTTCTTCATTTTTTCTCCTGTTTAGTAATAAATAATTTACCTAGACTATGTTTTGGTTGTGTTTTTTGTGTTTAATTAGTGTTTGTGCCAAGTAGAACCGTTGGGAAGACTTGGGGGAAGTCTTTTTGATCCTGCTGTAGAAAACAGAAACTTTAGCGCTCACAAGAACTGCTGCCATTTTTATTTGGAAGGTGATATTTAGTTAATTGTTTTTGCATATGATTAATATATAAATTCCTCACGTCCAGAAATTTATTTTAGAAATTTTGGGGTTACAGAACTTGCGTTAGATACAGATTACTACAGAATGTTCTGTTTTTGACAGATTCTGTTTTTCTTGTGTTGTTTGCTTATTTTCATGAATCTATGGCTAGTAAAAGAGTTTATAAACTATAGAGAAGTTGTAATACAGTAGGTTTAACACCAATATAAATAAATAATGAGTTAATTACAGTACCTTGAAGTGGTGTTTTGTTTTCTTTCGCTAACGGAGCTTACGAGATTTTCTATTTTGAGTTTTGTGTTGTGAAGTTTTCAAGTTTTGGGTAAAGATTTGATGGATTACGGAACAAAGAGTGGCAAGAGCCTAAGCTTGGGGATGCCCATGGCACCCCAAGGTAAAATTCAAGGACACCAAAAAGCCTAAGCTTGGGGATGCCCCGGAAGGCATCCCCTCTTTTGTCTTCGTCTATCGGTAACTTTACTTGGTGCTATATTTTTATTCACCACATGATATGTGTTTTGCTTGGAGCGTCTTGTATGATTTGAGTATTTGCTTTTTAGTTTACCACAGTCATCCTTGCTGTACACACCTTTTGAGAGAGACTCACATGATTTGAAATTTATTAGAATACTCTATGTGTTTCACTTATATCTTTTGAGCTATATAGTTTCTGCTCTAGTGCTTCACTTATATCTTTTAGAGCACGATGGTGGATTTGTTTTATAGAAATTATTGTTCTCTCATGCTTCACTTATATTATTTTGAGAGTCCTTTAGAATAACATGGCAATAATAAAAACTTTCATATAAGTGCATTGAATACTATGAGAAGTTTGATACATGATAATTGTTTTGAGATATGGAGATGGTGATATTAGAGTCATGCTAGTTGAGTAGTTGTGAATTTGAGAAATACTTGTGTTGAAGTTTGTGATTCCCGTAGCATGCACATATGGTGAACCGTTATGTGATGAATTCGGAGCATGATTTATTTATTGATTATCTTCCTTATGAGTGGCGGTCAGGGACGAGCAATGGTCTTTTCCTACCAATCTATCCCCCTAGGAGCATGCGCGTAATACTTTGCTTTGATAACTTGTAGATTTTTTCAATAAGTATGTGAGTTCTTTATGACTAATGTTGAGTCCATGGATTATACGCACTCTCACCCTTCCACCATTGCTAGCCTCTCTAGTATCGCGCAACTTTCGCTGGTACCATAAACCCACCATATACCTTCCTCAAAACAGCCACCATACCTACCTATTGTGGCATTTCCATAGCCATTCCGAGATATATTGCCATGCAAATTTCCACCTTTCCGTTATTATGACATGCTTCATCATTGTCATATTGCTTGCATGATCATGTAGTTGACATTGTATTTGTGGCAAAGCCACCATTCATAATTCTTTCATACATGTCACTCATGCATCATTGCACATCCCGGTACACCGCCGGAGGCATTCACATAGAGTCATATTTTGTTCTAAGTATTGAGTTGTAATTCTTGAGTTGTAAGTAAATAAAGTGTGATGATCATCATTATTAGAGCATTATCCCAAGTGAGGAAAGGATGATGGAGACTATGATTCCCCCACAAGTCGGGATGAGAATCCGGACGAAAAATAAAAAGAACAAAAAATAGGCCAAAGAAAAAAAAGAGAAAGAAGGCGCAAATAAAAAATGAGAGAAAAAGAGAGAAGGGACAATGTTACTATCCTTTTTCCACACTTTCATATAGAAGTAGCACCATGTTCTTCATATAGAGAGTCTCCTATGATATCACTTTCATATACTAGTGGGAATTTTTCATTATAGAACTTGGCTTGTATATTCCAATGATGGGCTTCCTCAAAATTGCCCTAGGTCTTCGTGAGCAAGCAAGTTGGATGCACACCCACTTAGTTTCTTTTGTTGAGCTTTCATACACTTATAGCTCTAGTGCATCCGTTGCATGGCAATCCCTACTCACTCACATTGATATCTATTAATGGGCATCTCCATAGCCCGTTGATACGCCTAGTCGATGTGAGACTATCTTCTCCTTTTTTGTCTCCTCCACAACCACCATCCTATTCCACCATAGTGCTATATCCATGGCTCACGCTCATATATTGCGTGAAGATTGAAAAAGTTTGAGAACATCAAAAGTATGAAACAATTGCTTGGCTTGTCGTCAGGGTTGTGCATGATTTAAATATTTTGTGTGGTGAAGATAGAGCATAGCCAGACTATATGATTTTGTAGGGATAACTTTCTTTGGTCATTTTATTTTGAGAAGACATAATTGCTTAGTTAGTATGCTTGAAGTATTATTATTTTTATGTCAATATTAAAATTTTATCTTGAATCTTATGGATATGAACATTCATGCCACAATAAAGAAAAATTACATTGAGAAATATGTTAGAAAGCATTCCACATAAAAAATTCTTCTTTTATCACTTACCTACTCGAGGACGAGCAGGAATTAAGCTTGGGGATGCTTGATACGTCTCCAACGTATCTATAATTTTTGATTGCTCCATGCTATTATATTATATATTTTGGATGTTAATGGGCTTTATTTTACACTTTTATATCATTTTTGGGACTAACCTACTAATCGGAGGCCCAACCCAAATTGTTTTTTTGCCTATTTTAGGGTTTCGAAGAAAAGGAATATCAAACAGAGTCCAAACAGAATGAAACCTTCGGGAACATGATTTTCTCAACAAACGTGATCTAGGAGACTTGGAGTGGCCGTCAAGAAACAAGGGAGGAAGGCACGAGGAAGGGGCGCGTCTAGCCCCCTGTGCGCGCCCTCCACCCTCGTGGGCCCTCCGTTGCTCCACCGACGTACTTCTTCCTCCTATATATATCCATGTACCCCCCAAACCTCCAGGAGCACCACGAAAACCTAATTCCACTGCCGCAACCTTCTGTACTCGAGAGATCCCATCTCGGGGCCTTTTTCGGAGCTCCGCCGGAGGGGGCATTGATCACGGAGGGCCTCTACATCAACTCCATGGCCTCTCTGGTGATGTGTGAGTAGTTTACTTCAGACCTACGGGTCCATAGTTATTAGCTAGATGGCTTCTTCTCTCTCTTTGGATCTCAATACAAAGTTGTCCTCGATTTTCTTGGAGATCTATTCGATGTAATCTTCTTTTGCGGTGTGTTTGTCGAGATCCGATGAATTGTGGGTTTATGATCTAGATTATCTATGAACAATATTTCATTCTCCTCTGAATTCTGTTATGTATGATTGGTTTATCTTTGCAAGTCTCTTCGAATTATCAGTTTGGTTTGGCCTACTAGATTGATCTTTCTTGCAATGGGAGAAGTGCTTAGCTTTGGGTTCAATCTTGCGGTGTTCGATCCTAGTGACAGAAAGGTAACTGATATGTATTGTATTGTTGCCACCGAGGATAAAAAGATGGGGTTTATATCATATTGCATGAGTTTATCCCTCTGCATCATGTTATCTTCCTTAAATCATTACTCTGTTCTCTTGAACGTAATACTCTAGATGCATGCTGGATAGCGGTCGATGTGTGGAGTAATAGTAGTAGATGCAGGCAGGAGTCGGTCTACTTGTCTCGGACGTGATGCGATATACATGATCATACCTAGATATTCTCATAACTATGCTCAATTCTATCAATTGCGACAGTAATTCTTTTACCCACCGTAATTCTTATGCTCTTGAGAGAAGCCACTAGCGAAACCTATGGCCCCCGGGTCTATCTTCCATCATATTAATCTTCCAACACTTAGTTCCTTTGCCTTTATTTTACTTTGCATCTTTATTTCTATTTAGCATAAAAATACCAAAAGTATTATCTTATCATATCTATCAGATCTCACTCTCGTAAGTGACCGAGAAGGGCTTGACAACCCCTTTATCGCGTTGGTTGCGAGGTTCTTATTTGTTTGTGTAGGTGTGTGATACTTGAGCGTGATCTGCTACTGGATTGATACCTTGGTCCTCAAAAACTGAGGGAAATACTTACGCTACTTTGCCGCATCACCCTTTCCTCTTCAAGGGAAAACCAATGCAGTGCTCAAGAGGTAGCAACGCCTGCAACGAATCCCCGGAATTCAGTCAGATCCCAGACCAGAGGACGAAATGGTTAGGAGGCTAATGTACCGGGGCCGCCCATGGTGACCATGGGGGAAGGGGATGGCTTGGCGTGGACGACGACGAGCTCCACCACCAGGGCGCCAGCCATGCCGGGCGCCGCCGCCACGTGTCGCACGGTCCACTCGAGCGCGCGATAGTTGTGGTCGACCCACCCCGCCACCCTGCTCTTCCATGGCTACGACCTGCGCCCGATCTAAGAACAAGGAAGTGGAGAGGAAGAGGCTAGCTGTGTGGAGGCAGGGGAGGAGGAGGCGGAGGTGGAGAAGACGAGGCAGCTGATAGGGAGGTGGGATGAGGGAGAGAGGAGATATTTTTACTGAAGATGGAGAGAGAGGGCTGCCCAATCGCGTTGCTTTTCCCCTCACGCGTGCGATCGCTAATTGTGCACTATTCATAGATGACATGGACGCTGTGGTTGTGCCTAGCTTCCCCTTCATCTTTTATAAGGTAAATTGCCAACAAGACCTTGCAACAATGCCTTTTTTGCTTAGACATGACCTTTGCCTTCTTCTCCAGATTGGCGGTTTGTGTTTCGAATTATCATAGCATCTCATGGCAACATCTAGTTACTTTATAGTCACAGTTATAACAACTCGCTTGCTCCTGCGAAACGAAGAGCAAGGCTCACGACATGCCATCAACTTGGACTGGTCAGAGAAACAACAAGTTTCTTTGAGCCTATTTGTATGTAATATTTATTTTTATTACGGAGGATGTTGTTACATAACTTTTGGTTAGTAAGGACATCTTAAATGCTATCCCTCAAACATCCTCCATACGTTTGCACCGTGCGGTCCGGACGTGTTGCACCATCCAATGTGTGTCTGTATTGGTTTGCCCAGTGGTCCATACGCATTTCCGCATGCAAAACAGAGACAAAAGTTGTGGAGGGGGGCTTTGTCGGAGTCCGGGCTACAGCCACGTAGGACCTCGACACCCTCCGCCACTAAATCCCCCCTTTCGGTCCCATTTTCGTCCAATCCGCCCCTTTTCCTCCCTTGCTTTGCATCCGCATCCTCCTCCGCCGCCACCGCCGCTGTACCTCTCTGGCGGGCTCACGGTCATTCTCAGACCTTCGCAACCAGCACCGACATGTCCGCTCGCCTTTTACAATCGCATCATTAACTCGGGACCCGTCCATAGGCAGGTACACTCCAGCCCCATGTCGACGTCGTCCATGGAGGTCACCATGCTCGATAGGTGTTCGGTCAAATGCCATTGAGCTTCTTTTTGAAAGCTATATCATTTTTTCAGAGTAAGAAGGACGGACGGGGTACTCGACCATGGAGAATGAGTTGTCGTGAGATGTGTGGTTGGCCATATCCGCGATTTCGTAGGCAGGACCAGAGAGGGGCCATTCTGGCAGCGCGTGCTAGTTTCATGTTTGAAAGCACATTGCGCCCTACGACATGCACAATGTGAGGTTGTTATTGTATCAATGGTACACATCCAAACAAACGTTACCATATTTTGTAGCGGGGTTAATATGCTGGAGGCAAGGTGGCCACTACACGCGGCAGCCGAAGAGATCGTAAGTTTTGTCTCTGCTCTACACATTTTGTACCTTGTACGCGATGTCGTGATGTACCACATAATAGAGGGACGACCATTTAGGTACATACACTGTTGGAAGAAGCTAAAGGGACAGTATGTGTGAGAAGATAGTGATCCGTTCATGAAAAACTTGTTGAACAAATGATTAATCATGTTGAATTGAACTAGTGTTGTACTAGACTTTTTTATATGCTATGAATGAATGATTTGTGCTATTTTCTATCCGAACTTTAATGAAATCCGTCTTGAAATGTATGCGGACAATGGTGGCTTGTCGCTTCTCGCATTCGTGTCCGCGGATAGATGCCGGAGCAAATTTACGGCTCAGCGTTCAAGATGCCCTAATATGGTAGGTTAAAGGACACTTGCTGAACGTAAGAGCAACTCCAACGCGCCGACCCAAATTGTTCGTGTGTGTCCGTTTGCATCCAAACAGACAAAAACACCGGCCCAACGCGCTGACCCAAACCTAAAAGTCGTTTGTTCCCTGTCCGTCTGGATGCATTTGCGACCCATATTTGCGCCTGATTTGCATCCACGTGGACACGAGATGGACGCGTCGCGTGCCAGCTTGGTGTCCGCCTTGAGCCCGCATGTCGACCGCACAACTACCCCAGGCGGCCGTAGTCAATGCGTCCACCTAATTCAGGCTCGCATGGCAGCTCCTGGAAGGCTCCAACTTGCTCGTCGTTTTTAATGCAAGCATGCGGGGGGTGGGGGGAGGGAGGGCTCATCCACTTCTCTTGTCCACAGCTGCCCCCTCGCTCCCTCGCCGACGACAACAAACCTAGAGAGCTCGCCATGGGTTTCTTTAACAAGGGCAAGAGCAAGCTCGACCCGGCGCCGGCTTGTCCTGTGCCCTGCTCCCGCCTCCGCTGCCAGAGGACGCGTATGCGTTGGTGCCTCATGCGGCAAGGTGTCGCCTGCTATGGGACCGACTCTACATCCCCATGCACCGCGCACGGTGATACGTCTCCAACGTATCTATAATTTTTTATTGTTCCATGCTATTATATTATCTGTTTTGGATGTTTTATATGCATTATTATAATATTTTATATTATTTTTGGGACTAACCTATTAACCTAGAGCCTAGTGATAGTTCCTGTTTTTTTCCTTGTTTTAGAGTTTTGCAGAAAAGGAATATCAAACGGGGTCCAAATGGAATGCAACTTTCGCGATGATTTTTCTTGGACCAGAAGACATCCAGAGGACTTGGAGTACACGCCAGGGAAGCCACGAGAAGGCCACAAGGACGGAGGGCGCGCCTAGGGGGGCAGGACGCGCCCCACCCTTGTGGGCCCCTCATGACTCCACTGACCTATTTCTTTTGCCTATATATTCTCAAATATCCCAAAACCAACCAAGAGAGCCACAAAAACACTTTTCCACCACCGCACCATTCTATACCCGTGAGATCCCATCTAGGGGCCTTTTCTGGCGTTCGGCCGGAGGGGGATTCGATCACGGAGGGCTTCTACATCAACACCATTGCCCTTCCGATGAAGCACGAGTAGTTTACCTCAGACCTACGGGTCTATAGCTAGTAGCTAGATGGCTTGTTCACTCTCTTTGATTCTCAATACCATGTTCTCCTCAATGTTTTTAGAGATCTATTCGATGTAATACATGTTTGCGGTGTGTTTGCCGAGATCCGATGAATTGTGGATTTATGATCAACTTATCTATGAATATTATTTAAATCTCCTCTGAATTCTTATATGCATGATTTGATATCTATGCAAGTCTCTTCGAACTATCGATTTGGTTTGGCCAACTAGATTGGTTTTTTTTGCAATGGGAGAAGTGCTTAGCTTTGGGTTCAATCTTGCGGTGTCCTTTCCCAGTGACAGTATGGGCAGCAAGGCACGTATTGTGTTGTGCCATCGAGGATAAAAAGATGGAGTTTTCATCATATTTCTTGAGTCTATCCCGCTACATCATGTCATCTTACGTAATGTGTTACTCTGTTCTTCATGAACTTAATACTCTAGATGCAGGCAGGAGTCAGTCGATGTGTGGAGTAATAGTAGTAGATGCAGGCAGGAGTCAGTCTACTTGATATGGACGTGATTCCTATATTCATGATGATTGCCTTAGATATCGTCATAACTTTGTGCTTTTCTATCAATTGCTCGGTAGTAATTTGTTCACCCACCGTAATATTTTCTATGTTGAGAGAAGCCTCTAGTGAAACCTATGCTCCCGGGTCTACTTTCCATCATATAAGTTTCCGATCTACAATTTTAGTTTCCTATTTGAGTTAATTGCACAGAAGTACCACAATTCGGGCATCACATGCAGATTGGTACCATGATTGCTATTTTTTGCGTGTCAGTTCCAACATTGGTGTAAGTTTTTGCAAATTAGGCTAAAACGCGTATTTATACGTATTGACGCTCGATCCGACAGCTCGGGCCCACCCATCAGGTGCCACGCTGGCCAATCGGCATGTGCCCGCGCGCTAACTAGGACGAGCCGGTGCGCTGCTGCTCTCCAACCTGGTCCGGTCGCACCAGCTCCAGCCCGGCCGCACCATTCCCCTCCCCTCCTCCTCCTCGCTCGTTTCCTCTGTCGCCGCCGCCCGCGTCCCAACTGCCGGCCGCCGCACCGCCCCGCCGACGCCATGGTTTTGGAGGACGAAAGCAGCGACGACGGGGAGGGCGTCCACGGCGGCGGTGAGATGCCGTTCTGACCTCCTAGCGGAACGGCTGGCGTCGACTGGGATGGTGGCGACGACTCCAGCTCCGCGTACTCGACCGACAACGAGGAGTCGATGTTACTCACCATGGAGCAGCGGTTGTGGTTGGCGCATCAGTGGGTGGCGAACCCTAGCAGCAGCCATGAGTTGACGCATGGACTTGGCGGCGTGCTGTAAGTACCCTTGTCCTCTTCTTCCTCTGATTTATCCAACTGGTTATTTTTAGGGTTTGTTCATCTTCTACTTTATCCAGTTGGGGATTAGGTTTTATCCAATTGAAGTGACTAGTATAGGACAATTAAACTAACCTAGTAACATAGTGTATTGCACTCTCAAATTAGTTCAATGACAGTAAAAATTTGGGATTATTGTGGCTCTCCAAATTGTTCTGTACTGTCTGGTACTATTACTTTAAATTGTTTTGTACTGTACTGTTGCTCTCCAAATTTTGCTATTGTGCTCAATTAGTAAATAATAGACTTACAGGTTACTTTAAATTGCACTGTACTGTACTGTTGCTCTGCAAATTAAGAGTAATTATAATGAATACATGAAATTTAATTTGTTCTGTAGTTTGGATGAAGACATTTGGGAAGTAAGGATCCATTTTGATGCAAGAGAGCCATTGGAGATGAAGCTGTGTGGTTCAGATATTACTTATCTGAATTTGGTTGCAGTGATGGAAACCCAAGGATTTAATGCATATGATTGTTTGTTTCACATTGAAAATCCATCTTTAGGAGAGAAAGGGCTGGATTTGGTAGAAAGTCATGCAGAATTACAGATGATAAAGAGGAAGATCCAGGACAAATTGGTGCTTAATTTGCTAGTCAGGGCTTGTCCACCCCCTGATACTGATTTTGAGAGGCAGCATTTAGAAAAGCCAGACTTGTCCACTGTGGTGTACCAAGAGCCTATTGTTTATGATCTTAGTGAGCCTCCTATCTTAGCTGTTGATAAGGAAGGAGTAGTCTTTGACAGTCAATGTATCACACATCACCCTACTGGTCCTGCTGGTGTTTGCACACAAGAAAGAAAAAATGCAACAGATAAGTTGAAAGCAGTTTTGGAAGAAGAAGAAGAGGGATATCAAGGATTTGAGGCTTATGAGGACAGTGATGCCTCTGATGAGGATGGTCAAATTGGAAGTGACCCTAATTACATGGTTGATGATGAAGATGTAGAGGTGGAAGAGGGAAAGAGACAGAGAGAGCTAGAAGCACAAGAGGAAGAATCAGATGATGATCAATCAAAAGAGGAAGAAATGCTGCATTACGAGGGTGACACTGAAGTTGAGGACCCATTTGAGGTAGAACTAGATAGGACTTTTGAACAAGAAGAAGAAACTATAGTTGAACCTGTAAAGAAGAAGCAGAAGCTGCTAGTTAGAAGAGGCCCAACCACTAGGTCACATTGTAGTGAGCTACCAGAGGTTGAACCTGATTTCAGACCATCATCAGATGAAGAAGAGAAGGGGTTGTTGAGGGAGAGTGATGATGATGGTTTTGAGCCACTCTCTTTTGTCCTACCAAATAAAAGGAAGAGTAGGGCAAAGAAAAGGCCTGCTAGGAAGTGGTATAATGAGAAATTGGAGCAACCACATGAGCAACTGTGTATGAAGTTGTGTTTTAGGGATCAGCATCAATTCAGAGATGCTTTGTTGAATTTGCACATCACCCAGGCCAGGAATTTCAGGTATCACAGGAATTCAGATCAGAGGATAATTGTTGAGTGTACAGATAAACAATGCCACTTCTTAATGGTGGCAGCAGTTATAAAAGGGGAGAAAACCTTTGTAATTAAGAAGATGAGACTAGAACACACTTGCCCTAGTACCACAGAGACCACCAGGGTTAGTGCTAAGTGGCTAGCACAGAAATATGAGCATCTCTTTAGATCTGATATAACTACTGGTATTCAGACTATAATTGATGCATGCAATGAAAAATATGGTGTAGATGTGCCCAAGTGCATGGCATATAGGGCAAAGAACATAGCTATTGAAGCTGTGTTAGGAGATCACAAGAAGCAATATCCTAGGCTTAAAGACTATGCTCAGACTGTCATGGACACAAACCCTGGGAGTAGAGTAATAGTCACTACTGTTACTCCAACACCAACTGCAAGAATACCCCACCCAGGCCCAAGATTCCATGCCATGTTCTTTTGCATGAATAGAGCAAGGGAGGGGTTTCTCAATGGGTGTAGGCCATTCATTGGTTAGTTCCTAAACCTTGTGCACCATTTACATATTGTAGAGTACTACATTTTGTTTCTCACTTGAATGTATTTAATGTTTGGAAATGTTGATTATGCAGGTGTTGATGGGTGCTTCATTAAGCTCACTACAGGTGCTCAACTCCTTGCTGCCACTGGTAGAGATGGCAACAACAACATATATCCACTGGCATTTGGCATAGTTGGACAAGAGGACAAAGCTAGTTGGTGTTGGTTTCTACACCAACTGAAAATTTGCCTAGGGGGAGAAGTGGGCAAGTTTGGACCTTATACTATAATGTCAGATAGACAAAAGGTATGTGTTTTGCAGAAGTGTTTACATTAGCTTAGAGTTTCATTATGTTTTGCACAAGTGTTTATAGTAGATTAGAATGCATATTTAATTCATTGGTGCATATTTCTTTAGGATGTAGCTTAGACTTGTTATATTGTTTGTGTCAGGGGTTACTGTATGCAGTGAATGCTGTGTTTCCAAATTGCAACCAAAGGTTCTGCCTTAGACATATATATATGTGCAAATTTCCAAAATGCTGGGTTTAGGGGTGAAGATCTTAAGAAGTGCATCGATAATGCTAGCTATGCCTACAATGAACACAAATTTAATATTGCAATGAATGATCTTAGAGCTGAAAGTGAGGAAGCTTGGGAGTGGCTTACTGCAATACCAAAAAAGACATGGGAAAGGCATGCATTTGACACAAACTGCAAGACTGACTTGGTAGTGAACAACTTGTCTGAGGTGTTCAACAAGTACATTCTAGATGTTAGGAGAAAACCTATAAGGACAATGTGTGATGGGATAAAAGATAAGCAGATGGTGAGGTGGCACATGAAGAGAGAGAGTGTTAAGGAAGCAAGATGGGAGATAACACCTCATTACAGTGAGAAGCTAGAGGCTGAGAAGGAGAGGGCCAGATGCTGCAAGCCAATACAGGCAGGGGTCAACTTATGGCAAGTTACAAGTGGGCAACAAAGACATGCTGTCAACCTGGAACTTCAGACATGTGGATGTAGGAAGTGGGACCTTAGTGGCATACCTTGCAACCATGCCATCTCTGCAATAAACAAGGCTAAAAGGAAACCAGAGGATTATGTCAGCAAATTCTTCAAGAAAGATTTTTATGCTGCAGCTTATGAACCAATGATCTTTCCTGTGCCTGGTGAGCATGATTGGACAAGGACCCCTGGTCCAGACATAGAACCACCTGCATTCAAAATCAAGAGAGGAAGAAGGAAAGAAAAGAGGATCAAGGGCAAATTTGAAGTACCAAAGCCAAAAGAAACTTCAAGAATGGGGACCATAACATGTGGCAATTGTGGTCTCCAAGGGCATAGGTACACAAACTGTCTTAAACAGTTGACGCCTGAGCTAGCTTTGAGGAAGAATAAGCATGTGGTAATAATTTTTCACCTTCAAATATACTAATGTTTTCTTTCTTGTACATTTCTTTCTAGCATTATTAATTGTTTCCTTTTCTTTGCAAGGCTACTCCAAGTACCTCACAGCCAAGAGCTGCTGGTCCTTCTACTGCACCAACAGCAAGACAGCCAAGACCTGCTGCTTCTGCTCCTACACCACCATCATCTGGAAGAAGAGGAGCTGGCAGAGGAGCTGGTGTTACTTCTACTACAACACCAACATCTGGAAGAGGAAGGGGAGCTGGCAGAGGAGCTGGTGCTACTTCTACTACACCACCACCATCTGGAAGAGGAGCTGGCAGAGGCAGAGGAAGAGCTGGAAGAGGTGCTCCCAGGCAATATGCTGGCATTCCTACTGATGGCACACACACTGGATGGATGTCCTACTTCAATGCTAGCATGGGAGGAGGAGGAGCCATGTAATGTGAAATACTGTGGTGTTATTTTGGTTGAACTTGATGCTTGAGGTGGAGTACTGGTGGAGTACTCTAGTAATGTTGAACTTGATGCTTGTAATGTTGAACTTGAGGTGGAGTACTTGATATGTAGAACTTGCTACTGGATATGTGGTTGAACTTTAGGTGATTATCTGAATGTTGAACTTTAGGTGGTTATCTGAATGTTCACCTTTAGGTGGTTTTCTGAATGTTGAACTTTAGGTGGTTTTCTGAATGTTGAACTTTAGGTAGTTACTTGTGACAAATTAGTACCAATACTGCTACTATCTGTTGCATGTCAGCATGGTGAAATTGCCCACATTCTAGAGTGAGCTCATTGGGGATCTGCGTGATGAAGTATGGAGGCTTAAAGGTGCAACTGTTGCTAGATCTGAAGATCAATTTCCAATCCTGACTCCAAGTGAAGATGATGGCACAAGGGAGGCCATGTTTCTGTCTCTGCAAACTCAACTCAGAGAGAAGAATGCAGAGATTGCAGGGATTAGGGCGAAATTTCACCTAAGCCTAACCATTAGGGTTTACGGTGACTCAGGTTCGACGGAGCCACCTAAGCCTAACCATTAGGGTTTACGGTGACTCAGGTTCGACGGAGCCACCTAAGCCTAACCATTAGGGTTTACGGTGACTCGGGGTCGAGGAAGCCACCTAAGCCTAACAATTAGGGTTTACGGTGACTCGGGGTCGACAGAGCCACCTAAGCCTAACCATTAGGGTTTACGGTGATTCGGGGTCGACGGAGCCACCTAAGCCTAACCATTAGGGTTTACGGTGACTCGGGGTCGACGGAGCCACCTAAGCCTAACCATTAGGGTTTACGGTGACTCGGGGTCGAGGAGCCACCTAAGCCTAACCATTAGGGTTTACGGTGACTCGGGGTCGAGAGCCACCTAAGCCTAACCATTAGGGTTTACGGTGACTCGGGGTCGACGGAGCCACCTAAGCCTAACCATTAGGGTTTACGGTGACTCGGGGTCGACGGAGCCACCTAAGCCTAACCATTAGGGTTTACGGTGACTCGGGGTTCGACGAAGCCACCTAAGCCTAACCATTAGGGTTTACGGTGACTCGGGGTCGATGAAGCCACCTAAGCCTAACCATTAGGGTTTACGGTGACTCGGGGTCGACGGGAGCCACCTAAGCCTAACCATTAGGGTTTATGGTGACTCGGGGTCGATGGAGCCACCTAAACCTAACCATTAGGGTTTATGGTGACTCGGGGTCGACGGAGCCACCTAAACCTAACCATTAGGGTTTATGGTGACTCGGGGTCGACGGAGCCACCTAAACCTAACCACTAGGGTTTATGGTGACTCGGGGTCGACGGAGCCACCTAAACCTAACCATTAGGGTTTACAGTGACTCGGGGTCGACAGAGCCACCTAAACATAGGCTTCCAATGCATGATATAACATAACCATCTAATAATCCAGTGCTAACATAACCATCAAATAGTCTTCCAATGCTAACATAATCATCAAAACCTAGTGCATGAGAAATCATAATCTGAAGTCTAGCAAACATAACACAGAATATCTGATCCAGCAAACATAACACACATAACACACAATACTTACTACAGTTCAACATATTATAAAGTACACAACCATTGTTCACAATACATAGTGGAGTTTAGATGCATAGTTCATCCTTTTCTCACAAAAGGATGAAAAGCATATCTACTACATACATACACAGCCATAGTTCATCTTAGAGAAGTTCACATTTAGTAGAGCCATACACTACACAACCATCATGCCCAAAAGGTCAGCATTGCCCACTACTCTCATATTCATTTTCTTCACTTCTCTAAGATGGCCTGGATCCCCTTGATCTTCTCCTTCAGCTTCTCCTCTGCCTTAATCAACCCAGCAATCTGAAGCTCTAGATTCCCCTTCTCTTCACCATGCTTTTTCCTTTCCCTTGAGCAAATCAGCAACCTGAAACTTCAACTCTAGCTTATCTTGGGTAAGCTTCTCCTCAGACTTTGTGAGCTCTGCATTCTTCAACTCCAAGTTCATCTTAGCTTCAGTAAGCAATTGCTTATCAGTAATATGCTTCAACTTCAAGTTCTGGATGACTGTAGCTTGAGCTCTTGTCAGGTTCAGTAGCACATCATAATTCTGCTTAAACTTCTCAAACTCTGCATCTTTCTTTGCCATCTTTGCATTCATATCAGCCACCAGTTCACTTCTGCATTCATGCTGATATGTAATGGCAGACTGCAGATGTCTGAAATCCACCACCCTATCCTCCTGGAAGCTCATAAGCTGATGCACATCTTGGACTAGCTTGTCATAGTTGGCCTCCAGGTTGTTCTTCTCTTCTGTCAGATGGTGGATAGTGAAAGAACTTTCAAGATTGTCATTCACCCTAGCACTTTTGGCATCTTCAACCATTGCCCATAGCTTCAACAATGCATTCTGCATTGTTGGGGGCCACTGGTGATCACCCCATTCAACAAAGCCACAATTGCTACCTTCCTACAAAAACAACAACAACAACAAAACAGTTCATACATCAAGTAATTACACAAAATCACTGCAGTTGCCAAAAAGAATGTCTAAATTTAGCATCAGACCCCTACATTTAACAAGAGGAGCAGCCACTTGAGTAGCTGACTGACTAGTTTAGTTACTGTACTGTTCATATCAAGGAGTGTTCAAATATTTGTAAGCTACTCTACTACCACTATTAACATAAATTACTATGTTAGCACCAGACCACTACATTTAACAACAGGAGCAGCCACTTGAGTAAGAAAAAATATACTCATGCTTGACCTAAATTACTATTAACATAAATTACTATGCCATTGTACTCCAGCAAAATATACTCATGCTTGACCTAAATAAGCTACTCTAACCACTATGAACCAAAATCTTGACAGCAAGCAGAGTACTCCAGCAAACAGAGTTCAATATGGCACTGACCAAGTAAGAAAAAAATCAGTATGCCTACAATCCTAGGATCCATACCGGTTGTGCACATGCTAAAAACCTCCTGCCTGTGTCTGTTCCTTCAAAGGCAACAAGCCTCTCAGATGCCATGCCGTGCTTCTCACATGGAGACATCACATCCAGCTCAAGCCCCTTGTAATCTGGATCTTCAATGCTGAAAGGGACCTGTAGAAGCTCGCACAAAGACAATGGCCAAATCAAAACCTAGCGATATCAACCAAATCAAGAAATCCCAAATCTGAAACCCTAACCCTAACCCTGTACTGACCTCGTTGAGACCGTCTGTGGAGGAAGACTGCATGTACGGGAGGCTAGAATGGTCGTCGCTACTTTCGTCCTCCAAAACCATGGCGTCGGCGGGGCGGTGCGGCGGCCGGCAGACGGGACGCGGGCGGTGGCGACGGAGGAAACGAGCGAGGAGGAGGGGAGGGGAATGGTGCGGCCGGGCTGGAGCTGGTGCGACCGGACCAGGTTGGAGAGCAGCAGCGCACCGGCTCGTCCTAGTCAGCGCGCGGGCACACGCCGATTGGCCAGCGTGGCACCTGACGGGTGGGCCCGAGCTGTCGGATCGGGCGTCAATACGTATAAATACGCGTTTTAGCCTAATTTGCAAAAACTTAGACCAATGTTGGTACTGACATGCAAAAATTAGCAATCATGGTACCAATCTGCATGTGATGCCCGAATTGTGGTACTTCTGTGCAATTAACTCTTCCTATTTACTTCCTTTGCAATCTTTTACTTTCCATTCCATAAACCAAAAATACCAAAAATATTACTTTACCATTTGTCCATCTCTATCAGATCTCACTTTGCAAATAACTGTGAAGGGATTGACAACCCTTTTATCACGTTGGGTGCAAGTTAGTGTTTGTTTGTGCGGGTATTCAGTGACTTGTGCGTTGTCTCCTACTGGATTAATACCTTAGTTCTCAAAACTGAGAGAAATACTTACTCTCCTTTGCTGCATCACCGTTTTCGCTTCAAGGGAAAAACCAACGCAAGCTCAAGAAGTAGCAAGAAGAATTTCTGGCGCCATTGCCTGGAAGATCTACGCCAAGTCAAGACATACCAAGTACCCATCATAAACTCTCATCTCTTGCATTACATTATTCGCCATTCCCCTCTCATTTTCCTCTCCCCCACTTCTAAAATGATTTTAGAAAAGATTTTCCTTTTCTTCGCCCCTCTTCTATTTGTCTTCTTCGCTTGCCTTTTGTGTGCTTGTGTGTTGGATTGCTTGCTTGTCACGATGACTCAAGAGAATATCAAATAGTCTGACTTTTCCAACACCAATAACAATGATTTTATTAGTACTCTGATTGCTCCCACTACTAATGCGGAATCTTGTGAAATTAATGCTGCTTTGTTGAATCTTGTTATGAAAGATCAATTTTCCAACCTTCCTAGTGAAGATGCTGCATCCCATCTAAACAATTTGGTTGATTTGTGTGATATGCAAAAGAAAAAATATATGGATATTGAAAATTTTAAATTGAAGCTATTTCCGTTCTCACTTCGAGATCCTACTAAAAACTTGGCTTTCATCTTTGCCTAAAAATAGTATCGATTCATGGAATAAGTGTAAATATGCTTTTATTTCCAAGTATTTTCCTCCCGCTAAGATCATCTCCCTTAGGAACGATATTATGAATTTTAAGCAACTTGATCATGAACGTGTTGCACAATCTCGGAGAGGATGAAATTAATGATACGAAATTGCTCTACGCATGGTTTGAATATGTGGGTGATTATACAAAAATGTTATGCCAGATTGAATTTTGCTTCTAGAAATCTTTTAGATTCGCCCGCGAGAGGTACTTTTATGGAAATTACTTTAGGAGAAGCTACTAAACTCCTAGATAATATTATGGTTAATTATTCTCAATGGCATATTGAAAGATCTTCCACTAGTAAAAAAGTGCATGTGATTGAAGAGATTAATGTTTTGAGTGGAAAGATGAATGAGCTTATGAAATTGTTTGCTAGCAAGAGTGCTCCTATTGATCCTAATGATATGCCTTTGTCTACTTTCATTGAGAATAATAATGAATATATGGATGTGAATTTTGTTGGTAGGAACAATTTTGGTAATAACGCTTATAAAGGTAATTTTGATCCTAGGTCGTTCCCTAGTAATTCCTCTAATAATTATGGTAATTCCTACAAAAACTCTTATGGAAATTATAATAAGATGCCCTCTGGATTTGAGAATAGTGTTAAAGAATTTATGAGTTCGCAAAAGAATTTCAATGCTTTGATTGAAGAAAAATTGCTTAAGATTGATGATTTGGCTAGGAACGTGGATAGAATTTCTCTTGATGTTGATTCCTTGAAACTTAGATCTATTCCACCCAAGCATTAAATCAATGAGTATCTCAAAGCTATGAGGATTTCCATTGATGAGTGCAAGGAAAGAACCGCTAAGATGCGTGCAAAAAAAGATTTGTTTATAAAAGCGTGTTCTTCTCGTTTTCGTGAAAATAAAGATGAAGATATTAAAGTGATTGATGTGCCTCCTATTGAATCTTTGTTTTCCAATATAAATCTTGATAAAGATGGGACTAGACATGAGTCAACTTTAGTTAGAAGGCGTCCCAATGATTCGGAGTTTTTAGATCTTGATGCAAAAATGGATTAAAGTGGGATTGGAGAGGTCAAAACTTTAGGTAGTGATGAACCCACTCTTTTGGATTTCAAGGAATTAAATTATGATAATTGTTCTTTAATATATTGTATATTCTTGTTGCAATCCATGTTGAATTCTCCTCATGCTTAGAATCGAAACAAAGCTTTTTCTAAACATATCGTTGATACTATGATGCAATCCTTTGAAGAAAAGCTTGAATTGGAAGTTTTTATCCCTAGAAAAATTTATAATGAGTGGGAACCTACTATTAATATTACTATTAAAGATTATGAGTGCCATGCTTTGTGTGATTTGGGTGCTAGTGTTTCCACGATTCCAAAAACTCTTTGTGATGTGCTAGGTTTTCGTGAATTTGATGATTGTTCCTTAAATTTGCATCTTGCGGATTCCACTATTAAGAAACCTATGGGAAGGATTAATGATGTTCTTGTTGTTGCAAATAGGAATTATGTGCCCATATATTTCATTCTTCTTGATATAGATTGCAATGCTACATGTCCTATTACTCTTGATAGACCTTTCCTTAGAGCGATTGGTGCAATTATCGATGTGAAAGAAGGAAGCATTATATTTCAATTTCCGTTAAGGAAAGGCATGGAACACTTCCCAAGAAATAAAATTAAATTGCCTTATGAATCTATTATGAGAGCCACTTATGGATTGCATGCCAAAGATGATAATATCTAGATCTATTCATGTCTTATGCCTAGCTAAGGGCGTTAAACAATAGCGCTTGTTGGGAGGCAACCCAATTTTATTTTTTGTTTTTACTTTTTAGGTTATGTTTTGCAATAAATAATTCATCTAGCTTCTGGTTAGATGTGGTTTTGTGTTTTAATTAGTGTTTGTACCAAGTAAGACCTTTGGGATAGCTTACGATGATAGTTGATTTGATCTTGCTGAAAAACAAAAACTTTTGCGCCCAGGAGATTAATTTGCATTTTTAGAAGAAGCACGATAAAATACTGATTATTTTTGCATAATATTAATAAACAAATTTCTTAGGTCTTTCTAATTTTTCAGATTTTTTTGAGTTACAAAAGTATTCAAAATATCCACATTGCTACAGACTGTTCTGTTTATGACAGATTCTGTTTTCTTTGTGTTGTTTGCTTATTTTGATGAATCTATGGCTCGTATCGGGGGGTATGAATCAAGAAAAGTTGTAATACAGTAGACATTACACCTATATAAATAAATAATGAGTTCACAATAGTATCAAAAGTGGTGATTTGTTTTCTTATACTAACAGAGCTTATGAGATTTGCTGTTGAGTTTTGTGTTGTGAAGTTTTGAAGTTTTGGTTAAGGATTTGATGGACTATGGAATAATGAGTGGTAAGAGCCTAAGCTTGGGGATGCCCAAGGCACCCCAAGGTAATATTCAAGGACAACCAAGAGCCTAAGCTTGGGGATGCCCGGGAAGGCATCCCCTCTTTCGTCTTCGTCTATCGGTAACTTACTTGAGGCTATATTTTTATTCACCACATGAAATGTGTTTTGCTTGGAGCGTCTTGTATGATTTGAGTCTTTGATTTTTTATTTTTCCACAATCATCCTTGCTGTACACACCTTTTGAGAGAGACACACATGAATCATGATTTATTAGAATACTATATGTGCTTCACTTATATCTTTTAAGCTAGGCAATTTTGCTCTATGTGTTTCACTTATATCTTTTTAGAGAATGTCGAAGGTTTTATTTTATAGAAATTTATGAACTCTCGTGCTTGACTTATATTATTTTGAGAGTGTCTAAACAGCATGGTAATTTGCTTTGGTTACAAATTTAGTCCTAATATGATAAGCATCCAAGACGAATATAATAAAAACTTTCATATAAAATGCATTGAATACTATGAGAAGTTTGATTCCTTATGATTGTTTTGAGATATGAAGATGGTGATATTAGAGTCATGCTAGTGAGTAGTTGTGAATTTTAGAAATACTTGTGTTAAGGTTTGTGAGTCCCGTAGCATGCACGCATAGTGAACCAGTATGTAACGAAGTTGGAGCATAAGATATTTTTTGATTGTCTTCCTTATGAGTGGAGGTCGGGGACAAGTGATAGTCTTTTTCTACCAATCTATCCCCTAGGAGCATGCACGTAGTACTTTGTTTCGATGACTAATAGATTTTTAAAATTAGTACGCGAGTTCTTTATGACTAATGTTGAGTCCATGGATTATATGCACTCTCACCCTTCAACCATTGCAAGCCTCTCTAGCGTCGTGCAACTTTCGCCGGTACCATAAACCCACCATATACCTTCCTCAAAACAGCCACCATACTTACCTATTATGACATTTCCATAGCCATTCCAGGATATAATGCCATGCAACTTTCCACTGTTCCGTTTATTATGGCACGCATGATCATTGTCATATTGCTTTGCATGATCATGTAGTTGACATCGTATTTGTGGCAAGGCCACTGTTCATTATTTTTTATACATGTCGCTCTTGATTCATTGGACATACCCGTACACCGCCGGAGCCATTCATATAGTCATATCTTGTTCTAGTATCGAGTTGTAATTTTTGAGTTGTAAGTAAATAGAAGTATGATGATCTTCCTTTTTAGAACATTGTCCCATGTGAGGAAATAAAAGAAAGAAAAAAGGGAGAAAAAGTAAAAAAGGAAAAAGAAAAAAAGAAAAAATAAAAAAATGAGAGAAAAAGAGAGAAGGGGCAATGTTACTATCCTTTTCCATACTTGTCCTTCAAAGTAGTGATGTCCCACAAGTATATGGGATCTATCGTAGTCCTTTCGATAAGTAAGAGTGTCGAACCCAACAAGGAGCAGAAGGAAATGGCAAGTGGTTTCAGCAAGGTATTCTCTACAAACACTAAAATTATCGGTAACAGATAGTTTTGTGATAAGATAAATGGTAACAGGTAATAGGGGTGGAATTCGAGCCGAGTCGAGCCAGGTCGACTCAACTCGCTAAAGCTCGTTTCATTAACGAGCTAGCTCGACTCGACTCGTTACTATAACAAGCTCAAATTCAAGATTGGCTCGACTCGTATAACTCGCGAGCTGGCTTGTTTAGCTTGTTAAGCTCGTTAAAGATATTAACATAAAAACCTTATGAATACGACAAAAAGATTAACTGGGAATTTAACATGGACATATATGTTCATGTACGTGTGAGTCTCCTGGGTGACTAGGCCTTGAACGGTCGGGCCTTGTGCTTGGACGCAAGCTGTTTAGTGGCTATTTTTTACTACCCATCAAGAAACGGTGATTCTTTTACCGAGCCTAACGAGTTATACGAGTACTTGTGAGATCGTCTCGTTTAACTCGGCCTATAAACGATCTTAAACTAAAACTCGGCTCGACTCGTTATTGTTCGAGTTTGGGTCGATTCGAGCCGAGTCACGAGCTACTCGTTTAGCTCGCGAGCTTCGAGCTTTTTTTCTAGCCCTAATGGGTAACAAGTAAATAAAGTAACTATGGTGCAGCAAGGTGGCCCAATCCTTTTTGTAGCAAAGGACAAGTCTGGACAAACTCTTATATAAAGCAAAGCGCTCCCGAGGACACATGGAAATTACTGTCAAGCTAGTTTTCATCATGCTCATATGATTTGCGTTCGTTACTTTGATAATTTGATATGTGGGTGGACCGGTGCTTGGGTGCTGCGCTTCCTTGGATAAGCCTCCCACTTATGATTAACCCCTCTCGCAAGCATCTGCAACTACGAAAGAAGTATTAAGGTAAACCTAACCATATCATGAAACTTATGGGTCCAAATCAGCCCCTTACGAAGCAACACATAAACTAGGGTTTAAGCTTCTGTCACTCCATCAACCCATCATCTACTTATTACTTCCCAATGCCTTACCCTAGGCCCAAATAATGGTGAAGTGTCATGTAGTCGACGTTCACATAACACCACTAGAGGAGAGACAACATACATCTCATCAAAATATCGAACGAATACCAAATTCACATGATTACTTATAACAAGACTTCTCCCATGTCCCTAGGAACAAACATAACTAGTCACAAAGCATATTCATAATCATAATCAGAGGAGTATTAATTATCATTAAGGATCTGAAAACATAATCTTCTACTGGATAAACCAACTAGCATCAACTACAAGGAGTAATCAACACTACTAGCAACCCACAGGTACCAATCTGAGGTTTTGGGACCAAGATCGAATACAAGAGATGAACTAGGGTTTGAGAGGAGATGGTGCTGTGAAGAAGTTGATGGAGATTGACCCCCTCTCAATGAGAGGATCATTGGTGATGATGATGGCGATGATTTCCCCCTCTCGGAGGGATGTTTCCCCAGCAGAACAGCTCCGCTGGAGCCCTAGATTTGTTCTGGCCAGGTTCTGCCTCGAGACGTTGGCGCTTCATCCCAAAAGATTCCTTATGATTTTTTCCAAGTCAAAACACACCATATAGCCAAAGATGGGCACCGAAGGCCTGCCAGGGGCCCCACAAGGTCGGGGGCGCACCCAGGGGGTAGGGCGCACCCTCCACCCTTGTGGCTGGCTGGTGGCCCCCTCTAGTTTTTTATTCTCCCAATATTTTTTATATACTCCAAAAACATGCTCCGTGAAGTTTCAGGACTTTTGGAGTTGCATAGAATAGGTCTCTAATATTTGCTCCTCTTCCAGTCCAGAATTCTAGTTGTCGGCATTCTCCCTCTTCATGTAAACCTTATAAAAAAGAGAGAAAAGGCATAAGTATTGTGATATAAGATGTAATAACGACCCATAATGCATTAAATATCAATATAAAAGCATGATGCAAAATGGATGTATCAGCTCCCCCAAGCTTAGACCTCGCTTGTCCTCAAGCGAAAGCCGATATAGATAAATATGTCCACATGTTTAGAGATAGAGGTGCCGATAAAATAAAATGCGGACATGAGGGCATCATGATTATCTTTAGAACAACAACATATAATGCCATATAATTTCTTATGCTAAAGTAACAATTCATTCACAAGGTAAAGTTTGAATCAAAAACTTTATTGAAAACTAACAAACTATGATCTCAGTCATTTAAGCAATTGCCATTTATCATAACATCGGAAAGAGTCTATTAAAGAGCTTTTCAGCAAGTCCACATACTCAACTATCATTTAGTCTTTCACAATTGCTAACACTCACACGATACTTATGGGTTCAAAGCTTCAACCGGACACACAGAAATATAGGGGCTTATAGTTTCGCCTCCCAACTTCTTACCTCAAGGGTAATGTCAACAATAATACTTTGTGAAAACCTACATCCGAGTGGATATATATATATATATATATATCCGGATCTCTCTAACATATAGTGCTTGCCAAAGGAAAAAGTGAAAAAAGGAAAGGTGATGATCACCATGACTATTGTATAAAGATAGAAGATAAAAGTAAAAGATATGCCCTTCGTAGAGGGAAACAGAGGTTGTCATGCGCTTTTATGGTTGGATGCACAAAATCTTAATGCAAAAGAACGTCACTTTATATTGCCGCTTGTGATAAGGACCTTTATTATGCAGTCCATCGCTTTTATTTCTTCCATATCACAAGTTCGTATAAAGCTTATTTCCTTCACACTAATAGATCATACATATTTAGAGAGAAATTTTTATTGCTTGCACCGATGACAACTTACTTGAAGGATCTTACTCAATCCATAGGTAGGTATGGTGGACTCTCATGGCAAAACTAGGTTTAGGGATGTTTGGAAGCACAAGTAGTATCTCTACTTGGCGCAAAGAATTTGGCTAGCATGTGGGGGAAAGGCAAGCTCAACATGTTGGATGATCCATGACAATATAACTTCTATTCGGATATAATAAAGCATAACCCTTTATGTTGTGTTCCTTGTCCAACATCAACTTTTTAGAATGTCACATTTTAATGAGTTCTCACAATTACAAAATATCTCCAAGATAGTATATGTATATGTGAAGCCTCTCTTTCTTTATTACTTCCTATTAGTTGTGACAATGACCAAAACTATGTTTGTGAACTCTCAACAACTTTTATTCATCATACTCTATATGTGAAGTCATTACTCCCCATAAGATCAATATATAAAACTTTTATTTCATCCCTTTTATTCTTTCTTTTATTCAATTCCCTCAAGATCATGGCAGGAAAGCAAATCCCTTATCTCAGAACTACTCTTTATTATATATCTCAAGGACTCGATTACATAGATTGGGATCGAAGCAAAACTCAAAGCTAGATCATACTAAACTTTATTCTACTAGATCAAGATATAACCAAAAGGATCGAACTAAGAAAAATGATAAAGATAAAGATGCGATGGTGATACGATACCGGGGCACTCCCCCAAGGTTGGCAGTTGCTAAGGGGAGTGCCCATACCCATGTATTTAGATCTCTTTCTTCGGAGGTGAGGATGATGGAGTTGTTGATGAAGTCGTGTCACACATTGAGCGTAGGAATTCCCCAATTTGAGAATAATGCCCTTGAGTGCGGTGATGTACTCTTGCAATAGAATATTTTCATGAGTGAGATACTTGTTTTGCACACGAACTATTTCAATGATCTTGAAAGCTTCAATTAGTAGGAGTAAGGTGATTATAGTAAGGTTGAAGGATGTCTTCTTCTTCTGCTGCCGGAACTTGATCTTCCAAGGCCTTCTTGACCTTATCACCCTCTTTGATTTCCCTGAGTTCTTCTCTCTTCATCGCTATCTTCATTAGCCAAGCATCGTCGCCCGCGTTGTTGGAGGAGGGGGACGACATGATGCCTGGCCTTGCAAAATCTGGCAGAAAACAGCTCGAAATGAAAACAGGAGGTATTGTCGTGGTATAGTGGTCAAAACCTTTGGGAGATTATATAAAGAATTTTTACCGACCATAAGAAGTATAGTGCAAGAAAACAGAGTTCGGAAGGCACATGAGGTGGCCACAAGGACGAGGGCGCACCCAGGGGGTAGGGCCCGCCCTCCACCCTTGTGATGGCCTCGTGTCTCTTTCAGACTACTTTTAGTTTTCCTAATTTTTTAAATATTCCAAAACGGAGAAAAGTTATCATGGGAAACGTTTTGGAGTCGGTTTACTTACTGTACCACATACCTATTCCTTTTCGGAGTCTGAAACATTCTGGAAAGTGCCTTATGTACTCCTCCAATGTTACGGTATTAATAATATTGGTCTCAACATTTATGGGAGTGCTTGAGATATAATGTTTGATTCTTTGACCGTTTACCACCTTCGAATTTGTGCCTTCGGCATTGTTGATTTTTATGGCACCGGAATGATATACCTCCTCGATAATGTAATGGCCTTCCCATTTAGAGAGAAGCTTTACTGCAAAAAATCTTAAACGAGAGTTGTATAGCAAAACATAATCACCTAAATTAAACTCGCACTTTTGTATCCTTTTATCATGCCATCTTTTAACTTTTTCTTTAAACAACTTGGCATTCTCATAGGCTTGGGTTCTCCATTCATCAAGTGAGCTAATGTCAAATAACCTCTTCTTACCGGCAAGTTTGAAATCATAATTGAGCTCTTTAATGGCCCAATATGCCTTATGTTCTAGCTCAATAGGTAAGTAACATGCTTTTCCATAAACCATTTTATACGGAGACACACCCATAGTATTTTTATAAGAAATTCTATAAGCCCATAATGCATCATCAAGTTTCTTAGACCAATTCTTTCTAGATATATTAACAGTCTTTTGCAAAAATAATTTAGCCCTCTATTACTCAATTCTACTTGACCACTAGTCTGAGGATGATATGGAGATGCAATCCTATGATTAACATCATATTTAGCAAGCATTTTACGGAAAGCGCCATGAATAAAATGTGAACCACCATCAGTCATCAAATATCTAGGGACTCCAAACCTCGTAAAAATAACTTCTTTAAGCATCTTGATAGAAGTGTTATGATCAGCACTACTAGTTGGAATAGCTTCTACCCACTTAGTAACGTAATCAACAACAACTAAAATATGTGTATACCCATTAGAGGAAGGAAAAAGTCCCATATAATCAAAGCCCCAAACATCAAATGGTTCAATAACAAGTGAATAATTCATAGGCATTTCCTAACGTCTACTAATATTACCAATTGTTTGACATTGATCACAAGACAAGACAAACTTACGGGCATCCTTGAAGAGAGTGGGCCAATAGAACCCGGATTGCAATACCTTATGTGCAGTTCTATCTCCAGTGTGATGTCCCCCGTAAGACTCGGAGTGGCACTTGCGTAGGATTTGTTCCTGTTCATGCTAAGGTACACAATGTCTAATAGCACCATCTACTCCTTTATAAAGGTGTGGGTCATCCCAGAAGTAATGTCTTAAATCATAGAAAAACTTTTTCTTTTGCTGGTATGTGAAACTAGGTGGTATAAATTTAGCAACAATATAATTAGCATAATCAACATACCATGGAGTACTATGAGAAGCATTTATGACATTTAATTGTTCATCAGGAAAACTATCATCAATAGGCAGTGGGTCATCAAGAACATTTTCTAACCTAGACAAGTTGTCTGCAACGGAGTTCTCAGCTCTCTTTCTATCAATAATATGCAAATCAAATTCTTGTAGCAAGAGAACCCATCTAATAAGTCTAGGTTTAGCATCTTTCTTTTCCATAAGATATTTAATAGCAGCATGATCAGTGTGAACAGTTACTTTGGAATCAACAATATAAGGTCTGAACTTATCACAAGCAAATACAAGTGCTAAAAATTCTTTTTCAGTAGTAGCATAATTTCTCTGGGCATTGTCTAGAGTCTTACTAGCATATTGAATAACATTTAATTTCTTATCAACTCTCTGTCCTAGAACAGCACTAACATCATAATCACTAGCATCACACATAATTTCAAAGGGTAAATTCCAATCAGGTGGCTGAACAATATGTGCATATATCAAGGCTTTCTTAAGTATTTCAAATGGTTCTACACAATCACCATTAAAAACAAAAGGAGCATCTTTTTGCAAGAGAATAGTGAGAGGCCTAGAAATTCTAGAGAGGTCTTTAATAAACCTGAAAGTGCTAGTTATCGACTAGAGGGGAGGGGGGCGAATAGGCGATTTTTACGAAAGCCTTCAAAACACGAGGTCTTTGAAGACAAACAGTAGAAATGAACCTATTGATGTGCAGTGGAAGGTACACTACACTAGACATGCCATAGTCAATTAAGCAATGAAGTGAAAGCACGAAGACTATCAGCAGCTAGGTAGTATGGATCGGGATGGAAGATAGTATGAAGCCAAACAGTTAATAGTCTTTACTCAGTGAAGTCAATCAAAATAGACAGGCAGGCATTGACTTCACGAAGACAAACTGTAAAGTAAAGGGAAGTGAAGGATAGAACCAGTTGCTCGGTGAAGACAAGGATTTGGTAGACCAGTTCCAGTTGCCGTGACAACTATACGTCTGGTTAGGGAGGCTGAGGTTTAACTCAGAAGACCATGTCTTCACCTTATTCCCCTTGAGCTAAGGACACCCAGTCCTCGCCCAATCACTTTGGTAAGTCTTCAAGGTAGACTTCCAAACCTTCACAGACTTTGTTCACTCGCAATCTACAATGGCTCTTGGATGCTTAGAACATGACGCCTAACCGGATGGAGGATTCACAGTCCTCAAGTGTAACAAGTCTTTAGGTCACGCAGATAGAAAGACTTCAGTGATGCCTAACACTCTTTGGCTCTGAGTGTTTTGGGGTTTGTCCTCGCAAGGATCTCTCTCTCAAATGCTTCGGAGGTGGGTTGCTCTCAAACGACAAAAGTCGTGCACGAATTTTGAGTAGCCACCAATTTATGGTGTAGGGGTGGGCTATTTATAGCCAGGAGGCAACCCGACCTGATTTGTCCGAAATGACCCTAGGTCACTAAGGAACCGACACTTGCCCAACGGTCGGATTTCAAACACACGCGGCAGCTTGACTTGGGCTACAAGTAAAGCCGACTCATCCGTTTCTGGATAAGATTTGCTCTCATTGTCTTCGCTCGAAGACATAGGATTTGGTTGAGCATCACTTCAGTCACTTTGACTTTGTTCACTTGCACCCCACTTAACAATATGGTGGTTCCTATGACTCAACAAAGAAGAAAAGGAAACTATGAAACAACTATGTCTTCGTACTCCACAGTCTTCATATGAATGTCTTCTCATGTCATAATCTTCATCGTGAATGTCTTCACGTACCACCATTGTCTTCAATGTCTTCACACATTTTTAGGGGTCATCTCTGGTAGGTAAATCGGATCAATAAGGGACTACTACCTGTGTTATCCTGCAATTCTCACAAACACATTAGTCCCTCAACCAAGTTTGTCGTCAATACTCTGAAACCAACTAGGGGTGGCACTAGATGCACTTACAATTGACAAGACCTCCCCAAATATCAAATGCAAATGGACATGGCAGGTTTTACTTTGTGGAGATCCTCTTCAACTCATGAAGACAATTCATCATGCATATATAAGTATAATGAAGATAAATGACATGCACAATGAAAAATGGGCGTCTGCAGAAAGACTTCATGCGGAATTTATCATCGCATCACAAAGTAGCAGCAACATGTGGCAGACGACCATTAGGTTTAAGTGTTACACCTCAAAAGCCAAATTGTTTCAAAATGAGAGTTGTAAGAACTTAGCAAAAATAATGCAACCACCCATATGGACCCGCTTTGGAGACTATCAACCTCATATGCTTCTCCCCCTTTTGTCAGTAATGACCAAAAAGGTTTGAAGACATAGAGGATCTACTCGTTCCCAGCTGGAGTAGAAGATGGAGCAGGGTCGTCGTTGGAGTTTGGTGGTGCAGACGGGCCTGACGCAATATCTTGATGCAGTGCAGCCAAGGTTGGTGAAGTGGCGTCGTCTTCTTCATCGATGACTCTCGCAACAACAGTTGCAGCCGGAGATGAATGCTCAGAATCTTCAATGGAGGGAGTGTGATGCCAGCTTGCATTTTGAGGAGGCCTGGAGTCAAACTTGAATTGCTCGATGAATCCATCTACATGCATATCATCTTCAAAACATAGCAGTGTGAGGATCTTCTAGGACCGCCTACAGGCTTCTTGTGCAATGAACGAGTTCTTGTTGGCCAAGTTGCGGATGCGATTGACATCCACCAAGAGACTCTGCATCTGACGCTTCAGCCGGTCATGATGCCTATCCTACTTTTGATGTAAAGCCACCAGAAGCTCTCGGTCATTGAGTATATGAGGACGCTTCCGAGGCCTTTGAGCAATTGTGCTTCCAGTGGCTTCAATGTTGGCTCAGTGCAGAAAGCACATGCTGCCAGCCATAGGATATGCAGGAGTTGTAGCATTGGGCACAAGAATTCCTTCGATTGGCTGCGAGGAGCTTTGAAATTCAGCATTCTGAAGGTGGAGTGGCTTCTTTGCAGGCTCGGGGTAGATGACTTCAATGGACAGATCAACTTCAGGTAGAAAAACAATATGGTTGTGCGCTGAAGGCTGATAGTCAATGGTGGAATGAAGCTTAATCAAGCGCATCACCCATGGTGCATAGAAATTCAAGCCAAACAGATCAATCCCAGAAGCAGCAAGTTGTCTCATGAAGAAATCCTGGGTGTTGAACTTGATGCCATGGATGATAGAGAATACCAAAGTCTTCATGGCGCCTTCAAGTTTAGCTTTAGAAGAATGTCCCTTGATGGGCCATAGAGTACGCCTCAGAATATGATACACTGTGCGTGGCAAGTACTCAAGGTCCTCCACAAAGAACTCCTTTGGGTATTCAACGTCTTGTGGCAATGGCTTCATCATGCTAAGCATTTGGCTCATATTTGGCCCGGGCTTCTGAAAGATGCTCTGCAGCTCATTCCTATGAAGCTGACAAGCAGGTTCATATAACTCACCTGGAGTTGGCAGGAAAGTCAGCTCGATGATGTCTTGAGCTTTGGCTTCATGATGAACATCACCTGTCATCCACTCAGATCCCTGTTGTAGCCTCGAATGTGTAAAGTGGCATAGAACTGCAGCAGAAGCTCTTCATTCCAGTGTTCCTTATCAGTCACGAAGGGCAGAGGACCAACATCCCTAAAGCAGTCAAGAGCCTCTTCAAGACATGGAAGCCCAGCCATAGCATCACAATCCAGACGCTTGTGTGGAAAGATCCGGTCTTGGTTGTACAAGATGCATGAGTAATAGCTTCGCTGCTGATGGCTCCAAAATCTGCCAGAGGATATCTTGGGCTTCGTGTATGGGTTCTTGGCGCTGTCAAAGAAAGTATTGTGCTCTCTAAAGCTGAGCACATTGAATGAGCCCTGAGTGGTGACAGCACTTGGAAGCCTTGGCAGACGTGGCTTGGGCTTCTGAACTTGAGGCCTATGCTCCACATGATAATCATACTTTGGCCCGGGAGCAGTGGGTGGAGCCACAATAGGCCATTTGACTGTGACAAGCTCACCTTCATGATTGAGTGCACGCTCCATGGTATGTGTCCTTGGTGGAGGAACAACGCCATCAGAGGTGATAGGCATCACGGTGGCTTCAGCATTCACATTAGCTTCAGGCTCCATATTATCTTCAGCCATGTTAGAGTCATTGGCTTCAGTGGCGTTCTTGGTGGCAGCCTCATTGTTTTCAACCTCCATCTGTTCAATGACTAGAGGGTCGGGCACGATCACATTTTCCTCGAGAATGACTGGATCACTTGCTGGGGGTGGCTTCTCTCTCTCTTCTTCTCTTTCTTCTCCTTTTTCTTCTTTGGCTGATACAACAGGAATGTCTTCAGTAGTCTTGGCTTCAGACTCAGAGGCAGTCGTAGAAGGAGTGGCTTCAGGAAACACTTGACGCGTTACTGAGCTAGTGTGTTGCGCTTCTTCTTCTTATGGGATGCTCGACATGGAGACCTATGGCCTGAGGCCCTTGCGAAGCCTGCGGAACGCTAGCGACGCCTTTGGAGAAGGGGTGGTCTGTTCCATGTAGTCTTCATCATCAAGTGCTGAAGAGGTAACTTGAGCAGGAGGAGTTCGTGGTGTCTCGTCTTGAACTTGGGTGTCTTATTGGTGGCACTCGGCCCATGAGTCATCTTGAGCAATTGGCATCAATGGACGAAAAATGCTAATAAGTTCACTGCTCGTTGGAGCAGGTGATGATACCGACTGGGGCTCGAGCTGAGGAAGGACTTCATCATCATGTACATTGTCTTCATGACTAATGTCTTCAATTGCGGTGGGGTCAACATCTGGAACTTCTTCACACTCTGGAGCCTCTGTGGAAGCAGGCTCATGGATCACAAGGCAAAATTCTCGGTTGGTTGAAGCAAGAAGAGCAATAGAGATAGGTTCAACTATGAGGGGCTCTGGGGTAGCAGCATGCTCTTTCTTTGAATACTTTGAATCCTTTGTCTTCAGTCTCTTCTTGGAGGGAGCATCATCAGAGGTGTTCTTGAGCTTCCTCTTCCTGGCTTCAGCCTCGGCTTACCGTGCTTTCTTCATTTCTGAAGTTGCTGAAGGGACCTTTGGCTTCGAGCCAGTCATGCTGGCAGGGAAGACAATGCTTGATCAATCCTGTCGTTGAGCTTCAGGTTGGGCTTCAGCAGACTTCTTCTTTTGCTTGGTAGCCATCCTGGGGTCGATGCCAGGACGCCCAAGAGCCTTTCGCTTCACAACTTTGTTACGCACTTGAACACATTTCTGCGCATAATACTTCATGCGCTCGCGTGAGCCTTTGGCTTCTTCGCGCTTCTTGTGGAATTCATCCTTGAGATCATGCAACATCCTCTTGAAGATTTTCACATCAGCCACACTAAGCGTGGCCATGTGCTTCTTGAAATGCGCCTTCTCATGATCAATCTTGTTCTTGAGCTCGACGATTTTCTGAGCTAAGGCCAATTCATTTGCAATAGCTCCATGAAAAGTGACGCTGATGTCCACTGGCGGTTGCAAGTCATCAATACTGATGCTTTGGTCATCAAACCACTCATCGATAAAGTTGTTCAAAATGTCAACATCAAAGAGGGCAGATCATTGAAGATCTCTATAACACCCCGGATGTAATTTAGCTAATATGTACTCCAACTCTTGCCGTTTCCGGCGCTAAGTTATTTTATTTTCTCGGGTTCGGTTTTTTGTCTCCGTGTGTTGTTGTCATTTTCATGCATCTCATATCATGTCATCATGTGCATTGCATTTGCATACGTGTTCGTCTCACGCATCCGAGCATTTTCCCTGTTGTCCGCTTTGCATTCCGGCGCTTCTATCTCCTCCGGTGGTCATTTCTACCTTCTTTTCGTGTGTGGGGATTAAACATTTCCGGATTGGACCGAGACTTGCCAAGCGGCCTTGGTTTACTACCGGTAGACCGCCTGTCAAGTTTCGTACCATTTGGACTTCGTTTGATGCTCCAACGGTTAACCGAGGGACCGAGAAGGCCTCGTGTGTGTTGCAGCCCAACACCCCTCCAATTTGGCCCAAAACCCACCAAAACCCTCTCCATCATCTAGAGTGTTCGATCACGACCGCGCTGCCAAAAACCGCACCTCATTTGGACTCTCCTAGCTCCTCCTATGCCTATATATAGGCCCCCCTCCGAAATTCACGGTTCTTCTCCCCCCTAAACCCTAAAAATCACCCCGCCGCCGCCGGACATGTCCGCCGCCTAAACGGACACGTCTCCGCCGCCGCTCGCAGCCAACCGGGGGCCGCCACGTGGCGCGCTGCCACCCGCAGCCACGCCGGCCCGCGCGGCCCACTGCGAGCCCCCATGGCCTAGAGGAGCGCCGCCGCCCGCGACTGCTTCTTCCTCCGCCTCGGCGACGCTCCACCCGTCGCGCCGCCGCACGCCATTCTTCTCCGGTGACCGGCCACCACCCGACTCCGGCCAGATCTGCACCAACTCCGGCGCCGCCCCGCGCCTCCTCCTCCCTCTCCGGCAAGCCGGCGACCTCCCTCTCCGGCGAGCTCGTCAAGTCCGACCGACGAACCTCGAAGACCGTGCACCGCTACAGTAACTGCTACAGTGATCTCAGATCTGAGATCTGATTCAGTTGACTTTCTCCTAAAACCCTAAACAAATTGCATTTTTCATCATGCTATATCTCCACATCCGTAGCTCCGTTTTGGGCGTGTAGCATACCAAAATGTTCATCTCAGAGAGTAAATCATTTCATCTCATTGCATCATTTTCATTTGAGCTCATCTTGATGCCCGAAATGCTGTTGGAAGAGTGCTATTTGAGTTAATTGTCAGATCTGCTGCACCAAATAGCTATTTGTCATTTTTGCCATGATTATTGTGTGCATGATATGCCCCTGAGCTCTACATGAGTTTTGTTATATGCTTTGTCATCTTTACAGAGGTGCTATCCATGTATTTTTGTGATATGTGTGGTGACTAGCACAAGCTTGCAAAGTGGTGCATTCGTTAATGCTGATTTCAGGGACTTAGCAATTCCACTAAGTCCTTGATCTGTTTTTATCAACATGTCATATGTTCATGTTGTTTCCTAGTGATCCGTGCCTCTTTTGAGGATGATCAGTAAGGATGTTTTGTTAATATTGTGGTTCTCTATCCATCCATGTCTTTCTTTGCAATTATGGAGCACCCTAGCTCGAGTCAATCGAGCTCTACTTTTGCTATTTCGTGAATCTGGGCAGATTGTCTACTTGTTAGTGATTTTGCCGAGGATGTTGTAGTTGATCCGTGCATGCTATGTTGTTGTTCTTGCCATGTCTAGCTTATATAACGTGTATTCTTGATGGGTGTGTGCTTAGTTTGTCATGCCATGCTCTGTAGTGAGTGCATCGAGCTCGTAAACATGCCTACTTTTTAATAGATTTGCATTCTCCAGTTTTTCACTAAGCCTGTAACCTGATTATGTTTTTGCCATGTTCACATGCTTGCAATTGTATTTTCTGATCCCTTTTGGCTCAAGGTCACTAAGGGACTTTTGTTAAGCTCTTTGAGTAGCTTCATTCCATGCCTTGATTTGCCATGTTAAATTCCTGTAGCATATAGTTTTCACGCTCCAAAGTGTGCTACCTGATCTGAAATTCCAGGCTTGTGTTAATTTCACTAAGTCTGAAATCTGTTTACCGTTTGCACTTTTTCCATGCTTGTTTGAACCTGTTAATGGATGAATTGGCCGTAGCTCAGTGTTCATCTTTTGTCAAGCATCATGAATGGATCCCTGCCATGTATTTTGTTTCCATATTTGAGTGCTGTAGCATAATTATCTTGATGCATTTAGATGGCTACTTGCTGTTTATCGCAGACCGGTGCCATATTTGTTTTGCTTGCCATTTCCAAACCGTGCATCTGATTCCGGTGTTCTTTATATCGATTTCAAGAGAAATCACCTCACCTTTCCAGTGGCACACTTGGATTTCCAAGTTGAGGCCAGGTTCTTTCATTCCTTGTCAAATCTTGCATATGCATCACATATCGCATCCCGCATAGCATACCATGTTTGCATCATGTTGTCCGAGCATTTGCACGTGGTTGATTGTATTCCTTTTGCTTGTTTGTCTTGTTTGGGTAGAGCTGGGAGATGAGTTCGCTAATGAGGAGCCCGTTGAGTTTGCTTTCGAGGATCTAGTCAACTCTGACAACTTTGCAGGCAAGATGATCATACCCTCGAAATCACTTCTATCTTTGCTTTGCTAGATGCTCGCTCTTTTGCTATGCCTATGCTACGATGCCTACCACTTGCTTATCATGCCTCCTAAATTGCCATGTCAAACCTCTAACCCACCATGTCCTAGCAAACCGTTGATTGGCTATGTTACCGCTTTGCTCAGCCCCTCTTATAGCGTTGCTAGTTGCAGGTGAAGATTGGAGACCGTTCCTTGTTGGAACATTATTTTCTTGTTGGGATATCATTATATTATCTTGTTATCTTAATGCATCTATATACTTGGTAAAGGGTGGAAGGCTCGGCCTTTTGCCTAGTGTTTTGTTTCACTCTTGCCGCCCTAGTTTCCGTCATATCGGTGTTATGTTCCCGGATTTTGCGTTCCTTATGCAGTTGGGTAATAATGGGAACCCCTTGACGGTTCGCCTTGAATAAAAATCTTCCAGCAATGCCCAACCTTGGTTTTACCATTCGCCACCTAGCCTCTTTTTCCCTTGGGTTTCCGGAGCCCGAGGGTCATCTTATTTAAACCCCCCGGGCCAGTGCTCCTCTGAGTGTTGGTCCACCTCGTCAGCCGCCGGTGGCCACCAGGGGCAACTCTGGGCTGGCCTACCGGAAGTTTGGACAATCTGAGTGTACCCTGAGAACGAGATATGTGTAGCTCCTATCGGGATATGTCGGCACATTTGGGCGGTGTTGCTGGATTAGTTTTACCTTGTCGAAATGTCTTGTAACCGGGATTCCGAGTCTGATCGGGTCTTCCCGCTAGAAGGTATATCCTTCATTGACCGTGAGAGCTTGTCATGGGCTAAGTTGGGACTCCCCTGCAGGGATTTGAACTTTCGAAAGCCGTGCCCGTGGTTACGGGCAGATGGGAATTTGTTAATGTCCGGTTGTAGATAACTTGAACCTTAACTTAATTAAAATGATTCAACTGTGTGTGTTACCGTGATGGTCTCTTCTCGGCGGAGTCCCGGAAGTGAACATGGTGTTGGAGTAATGTTTGCTACAGGTTGTTCTCTAGTTCTTCGTTCGTGCTTTGCCTTCTCTTCTCGCTCTATTTTGCGAACAGGTTAGCCACCATATAGGCTAGTCGCTTGCTGCAGCTCCACATATTACCTTGCCTTACCTATAAGCTTAAATAGTCTTGATCGCGAGGGTGCAAGATTGCTGAGTCCCCGTGGCTCACAGATTACTTCCAAACCAGATGCAGGTCCCGATGACTCCGTTCTAGATGATGCGCTTGAGCTCAATGGGAGTTGGACGAAGACTCACGCCATTACTATGTGTCTTTCCCTGATGATCAGTAGTGGTGCCCAGTTGGGGCGATCCGGACCGTGTCGCATGTTGAGTTCATCTTTTATTTTGGTACCATAGTCGGACCATGAGTGATTGGATGATGTAATGCTATTTATGTACTATGTGTGACGTGGCGAGTGTAAGCCAACTATGTACCTTTCCCCTTATTATCTATTTACATGGGTTGTTGTGAAGATTACCTTACTTGCGACATTGCTTTCAATGCGGTTATGCCTCTAAGTCGTGCTTCGACACGTAGGAGATATAGCCGCATCGAGGGTGTTACAATCTCCGCCTCTTGTTTGCTCTTGATCAGCATCTCTAGAGATTCATCATCGAGATCGTCATTGCTGGACAGATCAATGGTGTCTTCCTCATTGCGCAGAACGGCAGCAGGAGTCAAGTCATGCCCAGAAATCTTCTTGGGCTGCTTGGTCTTCTTGGAGACACGAGAAAAGTCTTCGGACTGCACACTAGGTTCAGGAGGTGCAGCCCTTAAGGGCTTCATCGGCGAAGCAGTTGGTGCAGCAGATGGCTTTGAAGCTTTTGCCTTCTTCTGCTTCGGTGGTGCTGGCGCATCTTCAGAGTCTGCGTCATCAGCAGATTGATCCACCATGGCCCTCTGAGCAGCAATGTGGGAGAGGAGCCCATCGAAGCTGGTGAAGGGGCTGGTGACATTGGGATTGGCTTCACGAGAGCCATCCTGTCTTGGAGCAGAAGGACCGGGGTTGAAGTTGAGTCCCAGCGCCTTTCTGTTCTTTGCAGCTGACTCCTTTGCAAACTGGTAGTTGCACTTGAAGAGATTGTCATGACGACACCATAGCAAAGATGATGGGTCGGCATTGTCAGGCTGTGGTCCTCTGACCATGCAATGATAGAAACCGTGAGCAATAGCTTTAGGCTTCGACTTGGGTTGCAGGTTCTTGTAAAGAATATCACCCCATGGGCGCTTTATAGCGTTCTTCTTAGCGTATTCAGTAGTGATAAAGTTGTACTTGAACCACTATTCTGCCCAATATCTTCGGATCCATTGAATCCGGGTCTTTCGCTGATTGTAGTTCTCCTCAGGATCTGTCTTGTATACTTCATAAAGATCTAGAGGTAGATCTAGAGCAGTATTTCCATGGCGCTGTCTGCCACCCTTCCTAGCAGATTTCTTAGTGGCCATGATATTCAGACAGATAGGCTTCAGAACTATGAAATGCTTCCATCTACTGGTCAGACAAGAACTGGCTTCAGGGGAGTGAATGTGATGCTGTAAGAACTCTGGAAAGGAATGCAGACTATGAGAACCAAGGGATTCTCCCACGGACATGTACCTGTGACAACATTAGAGATGCGAGGGAAGGGAAGAGGTCATATGCATCCTCAGAAGATTTTGAAGATAAATCAGTTTGAAGACATTGACCTCATAGAGCAAAGACATTCACTTATTTGAAAAGAGTCGGTTCCAGATTTGTACGAATCGAGGAATAAGTACAAGTGAGGAATCTAACTAGTTATGAAGCATAAGTGAATATACTTTGCAAGATACGAGATTCAGAAAGAGATAGAGACAGATCTAGATTTGGAAGAGATAAACCACTTTTGGTTGAAGTGGATGGATTTGACAGATCAAAAAGACTGTAAAAAGTGAAAGTTATTTACCCCACACGAACTGCTAGACGAGGCAGAACGGAGGCCGAGCAGTTCCAATCTCCCGCACCCTAACTCGACGGCGGATGACACCTACGACGGTGGCGGAGAAGACGAGGTCCACGACCGGCGTGAGGACGGCGTCGAAGAGGTCGCGGCAGCTAAGCGCTTTGTCCTCGGCGTCGATGCGAGCTAGTGGTGGCGCTAGGGTTTGAGCGAGGTGGTGAGGTGGAAGAAGAGATAATGACCACACGGGGTGGGTATTTATAAGGTAGGGGGCGGCACAACGCAATTACGCAGGTGCCCCTGGCGTTTCACATCTGATGGACACATGGCATGCATGCAACTCATTGAAAGTTGTTCCATGTTCCCACACACGCCTGGTTTCTCGGGTGGTCGTTCCGGCTTCTTCGGCATTCAGGCAGAAGAGTATAGCATTGAAAGTGGTTTTAAATGTGTGTCCCTGTATCTTCGGCTGACAAGGATGCAGTGAAGACATTCGGCAGGTTTCAACAGAATGCATATGACTAGATAGAGAGAGTTTGACGAAGAAGCACAGAAGGGGTTAGGGTCCGATCACATTCACTTAGTTTAGAAAATGACAATTCGAAGACATAGCTAACAGTGAATGCTGTAGAGGACAGAACACCATATATATATGGATCAGAATAGTTATATGCATTCGAACACTATTCTAATCCTGGGATCAGAATAGTTATTTGGATCACAGCAGCCCTATATATATGGATGGTGGCGGCGGCTGACAATTCGAACACTATTCTGATCCTGGGATCAGAATAGTTATTTGGATCACAGCAGCCCTATATAGGGCCCGATGAGATGTTCCTGAGATCCCGATCCAAAAAAAGAAGAGCAACGGACCGGCCCATTACCACTTTCCCGACCGGCCCTATAACCAACCCACAAACTGCCTTCTCCATCTTCAACCTGCACCGTAATCCTTTCGTCACCGGATCTCGACCGCCGCAGGCCTCCTCCCGCTGACCCTCCGCCACCGCAGGCGTCCTCCCGCGTCCCCTCCACCTACCTCCTACCACATCCCCGCCGCCCACCACACCGATGCGCGTCCCGCTGGATCCACCCGATCCAGTGCCGCCACCATCAACCCCAACAGTCGCCGCTGCCATCAACCCCGTCAGCCGCCGCCACCATCCACCACACTAGTCGCCACGCCGCCATCCTCCCCACTCGCCATCTCCCTCAACAACCCCGAGCAGCCGCTGCCAACCAACTTCTCAACAAATAGGCACCAGTCGTCGATGCGAGCAGTCCCGTGCGCTGCCGCAAAGGGCCCACGTCCCCAGGCCCCCGTCGTCGGCAAGGCCGCATGCCCCTGATCCCATGATCTCACATTGCCCCGCGTCTGGCCAGCACGCTGCCCCTCATCGGCACACCTGCCACTCACCTGGACGGCTTCCCCTCCTCTGCTTGAACTTCTTCTCCAACCTCCACCTCGCCAGCCTGATATTCCTCTATGAAGCCCGGCAGGAGGCGTGCTCTTTCTGTTACTATTCTTCTTCACAAAAGGTTGACTTGCCTTGTAGACTCTGCAAACCACCATTTTCTGTAGTAGTTAGTATGGTTGAGCCCAATGTGTTGATTTTTAGGGGTCCAAATGTGTCTACCACTCCACCTGTCGCATGTGTGCGCAAACCGTCAGCCAACTCTGACCTCCTGCTCCTCTCTTCAACTTCATATTTAATCCTATCCAAGTATGCGTGTGCGCAGCTAAAGTTCGACTATGAAGAGGAGAGCCGAAGAGGTGAGGGTCAGCCTCACAGAGGACTGCGGGTCGCCTTTGATGCTCCGCACAGACTTGAGGCAGTGTCGCCAAACCCCGTCGGATTGCACGTCCACCCGAGCTCCATGTCCAGCTGGGTCGGATGCAAGGACGCAAGGTCCAATCTGACCTCTTTTGTTTCTTTGAAACAAGCACGGAGAAGCATCAGGTATGTGATGTTCTTTAGTTGAACAAGCTGCTAGCTATACTATACATGTACAAGCCGTGCATATGCTGGCTGGAGTGTTTGCAGTGGTGCTTGGGGCATGTACTCTATATTTTTTAGATGCCTATATTGTGTACTAGTGTTCTGTACTACATATTTTTGTGTTTCTGTACTATGTATTATTGTGTGTAATAGTTTGGTGTACGCTGCATGTTTATACCTGAAGTTTCATGTTTTAGAAGTTTCTAAGTTCAGAATTACGACCTAAAGATGTATACAAGTATGTTAAAAGGATAATTACATCGGAAGAAAGAAGGGGCCGCCTAGGCCATTTCACCGAGGACAGAAGGACAAAAGGTGAGAAATTTTTGCTAGGCACCTACATAGTTTGTACTGTACATCACGTTTGTAAAATAAAAAAGAAATAAATATGACTCTTTTAGAGCTCTCTTGGAACTCAATACAAGTTCACATATATGGTCAAAAGGATAAAGTTAACAGACCGAGGAATTTTATTTTATTTTATTTTTTATGAAGTTCAAGGTGAAAACAACGAGAAGTTCAACTACTGCAACAAATGCATTTCGAATGAGAACAAAAGTATAGAAAATTAAAAGCTTAAAAGGTCTGTTGAAATAAGTTCAAGTGCTTTCCGGGGAAGTTAAAAAATTCTTACGAGAGAGGTTCATCTTGTATTTCCATGTTCGATTTTTTTTGTATAAAAATCGAATACAATTATTTAATCAAAATATAAAAAGGTGAAGTTCAAATTGAAATAACATAGAAGTTTGCAGTTTATTAAAACCTAGGATTTACCCGTTCAAAAAATAAAAAACACAACGCCATTTTTTGCACTTTTAAAAACAAGCTCATAAACGAAAAAATGGTTGCTAGAAGTTCAAGTGCTCGACGAGGAAAAGTTCAAAAAATTCTTGTGAGAGAGGTTCACCGTGTATGTAACATCCCAAAATTCTAAATTTTGGAATGTTATAATAAACAGATAGATTTGATTGATTGTTTGATTGATTGTCTGAAAGTGAGTGAATTCGAAACTTTTGAAAGTTAAATGAGAGGGAATAAAAGGACTTTCCCAAACTTTCATATTTGCTTTTATGATCTCCATGAATTCAAATTCTTTTCAACACAAAACCCTAGAGAGAAGATGACATGACTTCTTCCATTTAGAATGAAAAGGGTGTTTGAAAAATATTTGAATTCCATTGGGAAATATTTTCCACTTCAGAAACTTTATGCAACTCAATGATTTTCACGAGAGAAGATAAAATGACTTCTTCAAATTATGAAATATGAGTTGGGAGTTTTAAAGGATCAATTTCAAGTCCTTTTGGAATTAATTTTCAATTTGGATTTATTTGAGTTTTATTCAAATTATTTTTCTCCAAAAATAAAATATATGGAAATTAGGGTAACATGATTCCCTACAACAGAAAATTCGAGAAAAATTTATTTGAAATCATTTTGGTATTTTTAAAATGTTTTTTGTTGAATTTTAATAGACCAGTAGCACTCTTTGAATTATTAGAATTTGTGTGTATTTTATTTAATGCTAGAAAAATGTTCATGTCGTAGAAAATCTTTTTCTGAAAATTTTGATATATAATATGCCTATATAAAGTTTTATTTTATTTTTGTTTTTCAGTTTATCGCATTCTGCAAAAAAAAAACTGCACCGCGCGGCCGGCCGAAAAAAAAATTGCACCGCACACGCTGCGGCCGGCCGAAGGCCTTTAGGCCCATCGCCTCTTTTCTTCTCTGTTTCGTATATTTTCGTCTACGTTTAGTCCCACATTGCCTAGCCTTTGACCTCTAAGCCTCTTTTCCACCAATAAATATAGACCTATAGAGCCTCCAAAAATCATCCAATTCGGGTTAAATCAATATTTTGGTTTGACTAGATTTATTTAAGAAAAATATATTTTTTTCTCTCCGGCGCGACTTCTGGAAGTTGTCTCCACTCTCCAAAGTTGTATCTTCTCTGCCTTATAAAGGTATCTTTCTTTATTTTTTTTTCTTTTCTTCTTATCCTTCCGTAGTTTATTATTTTTAGACTAATACGATAGAATAATTAGATTATCAATTAGTCTACGTATTTATACGTTAGACCCTAGCCCGTAGCTATTTTTTCTCTCTCTTCCGTAAAACAGCTTGGCCCTGATTTTTCAAATAGCCATAACTTTTTACTCGTTTGCCCAAATCCAACGAAACCAACGCCCACGTCTTCGTTATGATCTCCTCTATCCAGTAATCCAACCCAAACATGTTTTTGAAAATTTTAAAATTTGAATTAGATCAGATTTGAATTCAAACTTATTTTGATCATATCTTTTTATCCGTAACTCCGTTTGAGTTGATTCTTTTTGCAAATCGAAGCTCTTGACCTAAACATTCTAATAAGGCCAAATTCACATAATTTTGGTACTCTTAGAAATTGTTTTATGTTGCAAGAGTTATTTGCTTGGTTTTGATGTTTCTGAATCGTCTTCTTCGTTCTTCCCGATCTTTTGAGTGATTGCTTATGTGTGGTTATTATTGCTTGCTTACGATAGATTGACCGGAGTGTGACGAGTAGAGTTATCAAGATTTTTGAGTGCGAATCATCTTCATCAACATTGCAGGCAAGTTCACACTTTGATCATACCTTTTCTACAACCCAGTTTTATTGCATTAGATCAATCCTCACACGTTGCATGATTAGGATCTAATTATATTGTGGGATGGGATGTAGATGAGGTAGTACCTATTACCTGTTTATTTTCAAACCCTTAGGAGATTACTCTACATTTGCATATTATGCCATGCTACGCTAGTAGACGTGGATTGGGTGAGTGTATCCATGACAGATGTGAGATTGTTAATTAATGGTTTATTTAAGGTGGCAACTTAAACACACATCTGGGTGGATTGAGGCACCTGGTTTCTATCAGGACTTGCCTGTATTTCGGACCGCCACCCAGGCTCAAAGGGATCATGAGATTATTCATACTAGAAACTTCCGTGTGCAGCCACATGCCATTATGGGCTCTGGCATAGTTGACTAAGTTGTGCGAACTCTTACAGTGGTAGACTAGCAGATGTAGGGGATGTAGGTGGTACGGTCTACCCGATCATAAGGTGCTAGCGCTTCTGAAAGACTATGTCTCGGTCATCCGTTTCTCAAACACCATGTAGTGCGAGAAATCCAACGGAGGCAATCGAGTCTTGTGGGAAAAGTGCGCAAACCTCTGCAGAGTGTAACAAACTAATCATGATTAGCCGTGTCCCCGGTTATGGACATCTTGAGTATCTAGTTCTTGGATTATCCTGTTGATCTCATCACGTTACTTTAAATGAATATTGTTGGGTTTAATGATGTTACTTAATTGGGATTGAGAATGCTGTCAACCATTCTCAATGTTCAACAACCACCTTGATAGTTAAATAAATTTATTCCTTTGTAGTAGGGAAAAATTGGCTTTACGCAAAAACGTTATAACCATAGAGCTTTTCCACCAGCCATATATGCATATAGTGATAGCCATTGTTCATCATTTTCTCTATGGTGTGAATTTGCCAGTACATTCAATGTACTGACCCGTTTCGGGCTGCAACGTCTCATGTTGCAGGTTTCTTACGTCGAGTAAGTGATACGTTAGGGTTACGATTTCTACACTCAACTTTGCCGTTGGTGTTGATGGGAATCCACAACCTTGTTGCTTCCGCTATATGGATTGAGGTAATAGTATTTACGTTATTTTATACATGTGATTTACCTCTGTTATAAATCCTTCGAGTACTGTGTGTGTCAGCATACCGATCCAGGGATGACACTTAAGCACAGAGACTTGATCCATTCGGGTCGGGTCGCTATAAGATGGTATCAGAGCACATGTTGACTGTAGGACGTGACCCTAGAAACTGGCAAGCCCATAGCAAAGATTTTTCTCTACAACTTTCCCTTTCAAAAAGATTTTACCTCTCTTCTCTTCTGAACTTATTCAAAAATTCCCTTTAGTGAGACCATACCCCTTTCCCCTTTTGACCACATGAAGATTCGACTGATGAGACCACTCCAAGAAGTATGAGATATCGGACAACTAAGGCCACTTCGGAATGAAGAGTATTTTCCGTGCATCTGAATAATGGAAACTACAACGGTTGAAGGCCGAAGACAAGTAGAATTGGAAGGCTCTGAAGAATTCCCAGATTTGTATGACCTAGGAAGGCTACCCTTATGGAACTTGGCAGACTATGGAAGTTGTCAATACCCGAGATCAAGGTGTATTGGAGAAAGACCAAAACATGGAGAGTTGAGAACTCAAAGTTTTGTCAAGAAAACCCTAAGGCAGGAGATATCAACTGGCAAGATAGCTCATGGCAATGACAAGGGCAGAAACACGGTTATCCGTGGTGTCATCACCATTGATACTGTGGTCACCGAGCTGAGCTAAGCATGCATATGCATGGAAGGATTAAATGGTAGAAGGCTGATGGAGCACCTATCAGCAAGATGAAGTTCTAATCTTAGCCGGTGTATCGCCATGATTTGGAGAATTACATCAAGAAGTTAAGAGGGATCTATAGGAAGCAATATTTTATGAGGAAGCGTTTCGTGAAGAACTCAGGACCCAGGAGCTGAAAGTAGCCAAGCTCGAGGAGCTACAACCTCGAGATATAGGAGATTCATCAGGAACTGAAGGGCAGTAGTACCATGGTTCATGCCAATGTTGAAACCCAGAATTTTGGAATGCCACTCCAGAAATATTAAAGGACGTCACAAGAAACTTTTTGTCAATAGAGAGGATCTGGCAGAAGAAATTGAGAAGGACAAACATGATCGGAAGAAGCCATTGGAGGCATGAACAAGACTTGAAGAGTTTGGCGACGTTGACCTTAGAAGACCAAACCCCTGTTATACACCTACGTTAGATGCGACGATTGTGAGCTGTCATTTGTTTGTTGTTTTTTCGACAGCCACAACAAAAATCTGTCTTTTCAAAACTTTTGTTTGTATTGTGTGTCCCTCTCTATCTCTCTTATCTCACCCCAAACCCATGAACCCAATAGAGGATGAATGAAGATGAGCTTGTATTTTCTAGACCAATGAGTCAATTGGAGACGGACCGATGGATTCAGAACATGGAGGATCACATGGAGGATAACCCTATAGTTGGAAATGATATGACCCAGCATGCTCTTCAATGCTTTGAAAGAGGTGCTGCTACTTGGTGGAGGATGTACCAAACCATCAATGGATGGCAAGGAGTAACCACTTGGAAAGAATTTAAGTTGACTTTGCTAAAGTCTCAGTTTGTGTCCCAGAAGTTGAAGCCTTATGGAAAGGACATGAAGAAACCTTGTGCATGCAAGATTTGTGGAGAAATCGGACACACCCATAAAGAACACAAAGATGAATGCCCTAATTGTGAAGGAAGTCACCCAGCTGAATCATGCCCAACTAGGCAGGTCACTTGTTTCTTGTGTGAAGGGACTACCCACTACCCTGCTCAGTGTCACATTTACCCCTTGGTACAAAGAACCATCCAGCAGAAGGAAGAAGCATTGAAAGGAGCCCTTATGGAAAGTTTAGAAGAACCTGTGATGAAGGAAGAGGTGGAGGACACGCCCAAAGAAGAACCAATTAAACCCTGCACTAAGTCTTGCTATTCATGTGGAGAAGAAGGACACATCTCCCAGAATTGTATGAATGGGGATCTAGTAGAATTCCCGACGGAGGAAGTAGAATATGACCCACAGGAAATAGAAGCTCTGATTGGAATGGAAAAGTCCAGAAAGAGAAGTAGATTGGATTCCAGGAAAGACCTGAGTCATATCACATGTTTCAGGTGCAAAAATTCAGGACACTACTTCAATGATTGCCCAAAAGGGAAGATGAGGACCCAAGGAGGCTATATAATCACAAGGAAACCTCGAAACTTGTCAGAAGTAATATGTTTCCGTTGTAATGAAGCAGGGCACTTTGCCAGAGATTGTCCGAAGGAGAAGGAGACTTGTGATAAATAGTTGAGTTTGCAACAAAAGAAATGGAGTAGTAGAAATGAGAACATTTTTCTTTTATATTGAGGTGTTGAGTTGAGACATGTAATGGAAAAGTGAGGGATGGTAATCACTTGAGAATGAATAAAGTTAGCATCGTTGGTACTGATATGGATTTTATGAGTTGTTACTCTATGAAGAAGGATTTTGGCCATTCTGAGGATATGAGAAATATGTTCTATGGAAGATTTGTGCATTTTAAGGGTGGTAGTACCCTGTAAAGAACCGTTGACCCCTGGAAAAGATAAGGATACTCCACTGAGTGGATTTCGGACAAAATGAATACGAGTTTTGTCTCGATATGTGTGATGCCCCAAGAGTATGTGGGATGAAGTTGGAGATCGCCAGTTGTTTGGACCAGATTTGATTAAGGAGTCTGAACAGAAGGTGAAGTTGATTCGCGATAGGCTCAAGGTAGCCTAGTCCAGACAGAAGAGCTACGCAGATTCTAAACGCAAGGAGACAGTTTACGAAGTCGGAGACAGAGCTTATCTTCGAGTATCCCCACTTCGAGGGATTAAGCGTTTTGGAGTTAAGGGGAAGTTAGCGCCATGATTTGTAGGACCATACCGAGTTTTGGAGCGTATGGGAGAAGTGGCCTACAAGTTGGAGTTACCCGAAGGACTGTCAGGAGTTCAAGATGTGTTTCACATTTTCCAGTTGAAGAAGTGCCATGCAGAGATGGCCAATATTCCCCTGTAAGGACGCTTGACCCTGGAAAGGATAATGATGTTCCACGAAGTAGAGTATGGACTTCATAAGTATAAGTTTTTACCTCGGTATGTGGGAAATCCCACGAGGATGAAGAGATGAAGTACTATTGGATATAAAGGAGGTATGATGTTGGTAATATGGAGCAATGGCAACCCCATGACAAGTTTGAGTAATCACGTTTTAGTTTGGTGCCAATAGAAGGAAGGAAGACAGTACAATTGGATGGATTTAAGGAAGTTGGAACAATGATCAGTTGCCCGATGATAAGTTCAAGGACTACAAGTGATGAGATGTGCCATAACCCATAGGCCCTAGGACCTGCCAAGAAGCAAGCACATTCTTGCTGAAGGAAAAACCCTGGAGGAAGATACGACATTTATCGACAGACGATCTTATAGGAATAACGCAAAACCTGAGAGTTGTGAAGGAACGATAGATGTTTGTTTGGCTTGCAGAATCTATGGATATATCCGAACTTGGTTCGTCGACAAGAGAAATTCTGCAATGCTTGTGAGGATGACCGAGTGTTAGAATGCGAGATTCGCTAAACCGTATACAAGGTAATGATTTGGGTGCGGGATGGATTGATCACCATACCGACTTACTCTTATTATTCGCCTTGCTATGTGGGATGGTAAATCTGAGTGACTTGCCTATAGAAGAGAGACGACGATATTAAACCTTGTTAAACCTTAGAATGGTATAAGAATTTTTCCCTTGTACACGGCAGCTTTGCCAACCGTAGGTTATACGATGAGGATCACCCAGACCCATTTCCTGCAGGAGAAACCATAAATTGTTGACCACCATGAGATCTCGATAGTCGTTTAGTTTTGGCGCCAGACCCGTCAGCTAAGAAGACCCAATCTCGGAAAAACCTTACCAAGATGAAAGGATAGAAAATTGTGGTAAGGTTATGACACTACCGGAAGAGCCCGGATAAGGAATTATCCTGAAGATCTAAGAAGACCGACACTGTCAAGAATAAGGATGGAGTATATGAGTTTTGATAGAACCATAACCATCCTTCTAAGGGTGGTAGCACCCCAGACCCCGGAGACAATCGATGGATTTTGAGGAGACCCCCAAACCCTAACCTTTTTCATGCTAGCCTCTCTGAATCTCGAGGACGAGATTCCTTTTAAGGGTGGTAGGTTTGTAACATCCCAAAATTCTAAATTTTGGAATGTTATAATAAACAGATAGATTTGATTGATTGTTTGATTGATTGTCTGAAAGTGAGTGAATTCGAAACTTTTGAAAGTTAAATGAGAGGGAATAAAAGGACTTTCCCAAACTTTCATATTTGCTTTTATGATCTCCATGAATTCAAATTCTTTTCAACACAAAACCCTAGAGAGAAGATGACATGACTTCTTCCATTTAAAATGAAAAGGGTGTTTGAAAAATATTTGAATTCCATTGGGAAATATTTTCCACTTCAGAAACTTTATGCAACTCAATGATTTTCACGAGAGAAGATAAAATGACTTCTTCAAATTATGAAATATGAGTTGGGAGTTTTAAAGGATCAATTTCAAGTCCTTTTGGAATTAATTTTCAATTTGGATTTATTTGAGTTTTATTCAAATTATTTTTCTCCAAAAATAAAATATATGGAAATTAGGGTAACATGATTCCCTACAACAGAAAATTGGAGAAAAATTTATTGGAAATCATTTTGGTATTTTTAAAATGTTTTTTGTTGAATTTTAATAGACCAGTAGCACTCTTTGAATTATTAGAATTTGTGTGTATTTTATTTAATGATAGAAAAATGTTCATGTCGTAGAAAATCTTTTTCTGAAAATTTTGATATATAATATGCCTATATAAAGTTTTATTTTATTTTCGTTTTTCAGTTTATCGCATTCTGTAAAAAAAAACTGCACCGCGCGGCCGGCCGAAAAAAAAAACTGCACCGCGCACGCTGCGGCCGGCCGAAGGCCTTTAGGCCCATCGCCTCTTTTCTTCTCTGTTTCGTATATTTTCGTCTACGTTTAGTCCCACATTGCCTAGCCTTTTACCCCTAAGTCTCTTTTCCACCAATAAATATAGACCTATAGAGCCTCCAAAAATCATCCAATTCGGGTTAAATCAATATTTTGGTTTGACTAGATTTATTTAAGAAAAATATATTTTTTTCTCTCCGGCGCGACTTCTGGAAGTTGTCTCCACTCTCCAAAGTTGTATCTTCTCTGCCTTATAAAGGTATCTTTCTTTATTTTTTTTTTCTTCTTATACTTCCGTAGTTTATTATTTTTAGACTAATATGATAGAATAATTAGATTATCAATTAGTCTACGTATTTATACGTTATACCCTAGCCCGTAGCTATTTTTTTTCTCTCTTCCGTAAAACAGCTTGACCCTGATTTTTCAAATAGCCATAACTTTTTACTCGTTTGCCCAAATCCAACGAAACCAACGCCCACGTCTTCGTTATGATCTCCTCTATCCAGTAATCCAACCCAAACATGTTTTTGAAAATTTTAAAATTTGAATTAGATCAGATTTGAATTCAAACTTCTTTTGATCATATCTTTTTATCCGTAACTCCGTTTGAGTTGATTCTTTTTGCAAATCGAAGCTCTTGACCTAAACATTCTAATAAGGCCAAATTCACATAATTTTGGTACTGTTAGAAATTGTTTTATGTTGCAAGAGTTATTTGCTTGGTTTTGATGTTTCTGAATCGTCTTCTTCGTTCTTCCCGATCTTTTGAGTGATTGCTTATGTGTGGTTACTATTGCTTGCTTACGATAGATTGACCGGAGTGTGACGAGTAGAGCTATCAAGATTTTTGAGTGCGAATCATCTTCATCAACATTGCAGGCAAGTTCACACTTTGATCATACCTTTTCTACAACCCAGTTTTATTGCATTAGATCAATCCTCACACATTGCATGATTAGGATCTAATTAAATTGTGGGATGGGATGTAGATGAGATAGTACCTATTACCTGTTTATTTTCAAACCCTTAGGAGATTACTCTACGCTTGCTTATTATGCCATGCTATGCTAGTAGACGTGGATTGGGTGAGTGTATCCATGACAGATGTGAGATTGTTAATTAATGGTTTATTTAAGGTGGCAACTTAAACACACATCTGGGTGGATTGAGGCACCTGGTTTCTATCAGGACTTGCCTGTATTTCTTCGGACCGCCACCCAGGCTCAAAGGGATCATGAGATTATTCATACTAGAAACTTCCGTGTGCAGCCACATGCCATTATGGGCTCTGGCATAGTTGACTAAGTTGTGCGAACTCTTACAGTGGTAGACTAGCAGATGTAGGGGATGTAGGTGGTACGGTCTACCCGATCGTAAGGTGCTAGCGCTTCTAAAAGACTATGTCTCGGTCATCCGTTTCTCAAACACCATGTAGTGCGAGAAATCCAACGGAGGCGATCGAGTCTTGTGGGAAAAGTGTGCAAAGCTCTGCAGAGTGTAACAAACTAATCATGATTAGCCGTGTCCCCGGTTATGGACATCTTGAGTATCTAGTTCTTGGATTATCCTGTTGATCTCATCACGTTACTTTAAATGAATATTGTTGGGTTTAATGATGTTACTTAATTGGGATTGAGAATGCTGTCAACCATTCTCAATGTTCAACAACCACCTTGATAGTTAAATAAATTTATTCCTTTGCAGTAGGGAAAAATTGGCTTTACGCAATAACCTTATAACCATAGAGCTTTTCCACCAGCCATATATGCATATAGTGATAGCCATTGTTCATCATTTTCTCTATGGTGTGACTTTGCCAGTACATTCAATGTACTGACCCGTTTCGGGCTGCAACGTCTCATGTTGCAGGTTTCTTACGTCGAGTAAGTGATACGTTAGGGTTACGATTTCTACACTCAACTTTGCCGTTGGTGTTGATGGGAATCCACAACCTTGTTGCTTCCGCTATATGGAAGTAGGTAATAGTATTTACGTTACTTTATACATGTGATTTACCTCTGTTATAAATCCTTCGAGTACTGTGTGTGTCAGCATACCGATCCAGGGATGACACTTAAGCACAGAGACTTGATCCATTTGGGTCGGGTCGCTACAGTGTATTTAGATGTCCAAAATACATAAAAATATGTTGTTTTTTGTGTTTTAAAATAACTCCCTCAAAGCAGAGAGAAGTTCAATGTGATAACAACAGGAAGTTCACGTACTACATGGTGTGTGTTTTATATAAGAAAAAATACAATAAAGTGAAACATAGTGAAGTTCAAACAGACATGCCCCAGAAGTTCAACTACTTCATGCAATGCAAAAAACAACATGTCAAAAACAAAGTGAAGTTCAAACAGACATGCCCAGAAGTTCTACTACTTCACGCAGTGCATTTCCGTTCGCGATGAACGCAGAAATCATGATCTCGCCATTTTCTAATTTACCTTAAAACGGCAGGAATATTATTTTTGTAAATTCAAGTCCTCGGTCGGAGAAAGTTAAAAAAATATTGTGAGAGAGGTTTGTACAAAAAGAATATCATTTGTGTAACACTAACGAAATGGATGAGAAAATTACAAACGAAAATACGTCACAGAAGTTCAACGTGAAAACAGCAGGAAGTTCACCTACTACACTGAATGAATTTTAGATGAAAAACTTTCAAAATCGTCGCGTGTATGAAAAATGATCAACACGGGAAAATTGTGTGTTTACAGCAGATTTCCATCGGTATATCACCCGCTCAATTCCCGTGAGTGGGATGGAGAGCTACGAGCAGTGGATGAAGATCTACGAGGAAAAAAATCACGTGAAAAACAGAGTGAAGTTCAGGTACACATGCCGAGAAGTTCAGGTTCTTCACGCGGTGCATTTTCGAAGAATCTGTTTTGCGATATAGGCAGAACGCATGATCCCGCCGTTTTCGAAATTACTTGAAAACGGCGAGGAATCACAGAAAACCATCAACATGAAAATGTTTCGCATTTTCCGTAGCTTTTCAGCGTTATATTATTTGCCCCATTCCGATAAAGTTTGTAGAAATTACGACGAAAATACATTTTTCGCCATTTTCGAAACTGACTTAAAACCGTAAAGAACTGGGAGAAACAATACATACCAAAAAGTTTCGCATTCGTTCAAGCTTTCCAACGCCATATCATTTGCTGCATTCGGACGCACGGTTAAAAAATTAGCTCGAAAATACGAAATCGATAGGACTTGAACCATTTTCTAAATTACTCTTAAACCATTCAAAATTAGAAAAAAAACTTTCAAGATGAAAAAGTAGCACATTTTCATAAGCTTTCCAACGCCATATCATATGCCTCCATTGGATTAGCCGTTTAGAAATGACATCGAAAAAACTAACTCAACTGTTCGGTTTATGAAATTTTACGTTTTTTCAAATTACTCTTTAACCATAGGGAATTAGAGAAAACTTTCAACATGTGGAAGGAGCGGTTTTGCAGCAGATTTCCAACGCCATATTATATGCCTCATTCCGATAAACGGTTTAGAAATGCGATCGAAAATACGATTCACGTTTTTTGTGCGAAGAAAAAACGGTTTTCAAAACTGCTCTTAAACCGCTTATATTTTGCCAAAAATTTAAGTTGGGTCATGATACTGATGTGCATAGGTTTCCAACGGTATATGGCAAGCCCCATTTGGGCAATGTTGGCGGAAGTTCAACCTAGTTCACAGGGAAGTTCAACGTACTACTAGCGGGGCAAGTCAGGTTGTGATCAGAATATTATTCTTATCCCGTGATCAGAATAGTGTTTATATATATATATATATAGGACAACACTATTCTAATCGCAGGATTAGAATAGTCATTTGGATCATGATCATCCTATATAGGATGCCCAAAGGTCCTCCCGAACTCACGAATCGGTGGCAAAAAAACAGGTCCCCCACTCACCCACGATCTCTCCCCTTCCCTGACCTCCCGACTCCTCTCCTCCCGTGCATCGACGTCGGTTCCCCACCACCTGCTTCTAGCCTACCACCACCCTCTCCATTGGCTTCCACCGCCCCGCCCCCAGCCAGCGCCGCCGCCCCCATCCCGGCCCCAAATAGCGACGCCCTGCCTCACCCCCAACCATTGCCGCCGCCACACCTTCTGGCGCGAGGCCGCCACCCCCACCTCCTCCAGGCGCGCCGCCGTTCCTGTCGGGGTTGGGGTACCGGCAAACCCTTAAGGTTCGAACACTGGGGTGCGCGCGAAGTCTAACCCTCCAACCGATCTACGCTCTAGCTTGCTAGGATCTCGCGGACGAACTCGACGAACTCACAACACAGATGGACACAGGGTTTATACTGGTTTGGGCCACCGTTGCGGTGTAACACCCTACTCTAGTGTGGTGGTGGTCGATTGCCTCTTGGCCAGATGATGAACAATACAAGGGAAGAATGGCCTCTTGAGGTTGAGGCGTTCTTGGGCTCGGTGAGCTTGTGTGTGAGGTGGTCTCTCTCGAGCTCAGTCGTCTCCTCGAGCTAAGTTGTTCTCTCTCGAGCCCAGTTGTCTCCTCGACTGTGGTGGCTAGTCCTATTTATAGAGGCCCCGGTCCTCTTCCAAAATATCGAGCGGGAAGGGAGCCAACAATGGCGGGATAATTTGAAGGGGGGCAGCTAGTACAAGCTATCCTGACAAAAGTAGTCTTTGCCTGCACAAAGTTCATGCGGTGACGCTGTTCCGGGCCCCACGATGACCTTTGTCTTGCAGTCCTTGGTCTTGGTCTTGTTGCACCGAAATGGAAACCTTTGCCTGATGCCTCGGTACTCCGCGGCTGCGCTTTCCCCCTTTGCACCAAAGTGGAAACAAGGACGCTGTGCATGCCGGCGCCCGCCTGGCGCCCTCCTGGTGTCGATCGTCACGACTCACATCACGAAAGCCTCGTAAGGTTCGCCCCGCCTTGATATCTCCGCTCCTCGTGAGCCTGCCCAGCTAGGCCACTCCGGAGGAGGTCTTGCGTCGTCCGCCTCACGAGGCTTGGCCCCTCACGAGGGTCTTGAGTGCTTTGCTGGTGAAGATGGGTCGTACGGCCTGCTGGCTCAGCCACGCCGCAGGCTGCAGGCAGGCAAGTCTGGGGACCCCCGTTCCCAGAACACCGACAGTAGCCCCCGGACCCAAGGTGCGCGCGGGCTTGGCTTCGCGGCAAAGCCAAGGGTCAAGCTCGAAGCGCCGCGGGGCCCCAAAACATACGGCCTCGGTTGACGCGTGGCGGTTGATTGAACGTGGGCGTCTCCGCTTCCCCACGCTGCTTCGGCAACTGCTTGATCTGACAAAAGGCTGGCGCGGGCAGCACTTGCCTTCATTGCTTCTTCCTCGCCTCGCTCCAGATCCCCTTTCTTGCTCTTCGCCGCCGCTACCTACAGATCTGCTCCGGCCTTGCTCTGCATCTGCCGCCCATGGCGCCACGCAAGGTCAAGAGTTGCTCGTCCCTGGCTTGGTATGAGCCCGCTCTTGAGGCGCCCACTGTCTCGGAGAAGAGCCTTGCCTCCGTGCGCCTGCTGACGGCGGGAGAGAGCAACGAGTGGGGGAATACGGAGCTCCGGCTTGCCTCCGACGAGCCGGAAGCTGAGGGGAGCACCTTCTTCCCCTTCTTTTCGAGCAGCGTTGCTGTCGGGTTGGTTCCTCCCTTCTCTGATTTCTTCTATGAAGTCCTCGACCACTATGGGCTGCAGGCGTTGCATCTCCACCCCAACTCTGTCCTTCTCCTGTCCATCTTTGCCTACTACTGTGAGGCGTACCTGGGCATGATGCCTTCCGTGGCGCTCCTGCGCCACTTCTTCTTCCTTCGTGTCAGCAAGGGTCACATTTCTGGATGCGCCAACTTCATCGCGTCCGGAAAGGCCAACTCGATCTCGAGCACCGAGAAGAGGGCCAACAACATTCGATCCAAATGGGTCATGGTGGACGCGAAGCTCGCCCATCCGCGCCTGGCGTTGCCGACGGAGGAGCCCCGGCAAGGCAAGGAGTGGCCCAGGGTGGAGCTTGTCGATGAGCGGGTATCGTCAGTGTTGGAGCAGATGATAGCCGACCTGAAGCCGGGCAATGCGAGGGCGGCCAAAATAACGGGAGCGGTTCTTGATGCTACAGGTCGCCCCACTCCAGGCGCGCGCGCGACCCTTCTGGCAGCTTGAAGGAGGGGAGAACAAGGCCCGCCTGAGCCCGGGGGACCTGCCTGATGACGAACTGGATGTCGTCCTGCGCCTCATAGTTGGAGACAACCAGGAGTACCCGCCTAGCGCCTTCATTCCCCTGGTCCAACACAGGGACCGGGAGGAATTCTTCACCTCCAGGCTGACTTTTGATGCGCGCGGGCTGGTGCCGTCGGTGCTTTGGGAGCTCCTTCGGCACCAAAGCCGGTGGAGGTGTCTTCTAGCGAGTCTCGCGGAGAGGGGGAGGAGGAGGAGGACTCTGAGGAGACCCTAGAAGAGGCAGAGGAGACCTCCCCTCCGAGCAAGGTCGAGATTCTTCATGCCCTTCCTGATGATGCTAAGGCCGACACCTACCAAGGAGGGAAGGAGGAACCTCTCGTCCCGACGAAGGATAGGTCATCGCTGGTGGACCGTGGTGCCGCCCCCACTCCAACACCTCCTGGGGCAGGATCCGGTTCCGCCTCCACACCGCATGGCGCCATCGGAGCCCGAGCGCCTGCCTCCCAGGTCCCGAAGTTGTCGGGCCTCAAGCTCCTCAAGGGAAAGGTGGAGTACCTTGCGGTGGACCGGTAGGTGCTTCGAACTTCGCTTGGTCCTCGCTGGTGCTTGTTTCTTCCTGACGCTCGCCGTTGGTTGATCAGGCCGACATCTTCGGCGAAGAGGAGTAATGAAGGGAAGGTAGCTTTGCCTCCCTCCGCAGAGCCAGGGCGCAACATCGCCCGTGTCTCCCCAGCCCGGTTGTCTTCACGGGGCCAAGAGGAGCATCGCCGCGTGGAGTCAGCCCCCACGGCCACGACGGCTCCGGAGGTGCCCGTGCTTGGCGCGGCTGATGAGGTCCCAGCTGCTCCGGAGCCCGCGGTCTCGCAAGACCTGGTGACTAAGCCACTCCCTCCTACTGCTGCGCCTCCACTCCTCGGTTCCTCTGCTCCTGGTGCCGTCTTAGAGCGTGCCTTTTCAGATTTGACCCAACTGCAGGCGGATCTCCTGAGCGCTGAACCGCGCCTGGTGGCCGGGCGTCTGGAGTTGGCCTCCGGCTGGTTTCCCTCTGACCCGGCGGTACGCGCGGTGATACGTCCATTTTGCATCATGCTTTTACATCGATATTTATTGCATTATGGGCTGTTATTACACATTATGTCACAATACTTATGCCTATTCTCTCTTATTTTAAAGGTTTACATAAAGAGGGAGAATGTCGGCAGCTGGGATTTTGGGCTGGAAAAGGAGCAAATATTAGAGACCTATTCTGCACAGCTCCAAAAGTCCTGAAACTTCACGAAAGACGTTTTCCAAATATATAAAAAATACTGAGAGCAAGAACTTCACCAGGGGGCCACACCCTGCCCACGAGGGTGGGGGGCGCGCCCTACCCCCCTGGGTGCGCCCCCTACCTCGTGGGCCCCCTAGTGGCCCTTCGATGCCCATCTTCTGCTATATGAAGTCTTTCAATGAGGAACAAATGATAAGCCATATTCTCGGACGAAACTCCACCGCCACAAGGTGGAACCTTGGCGGAACCAATCTAGGGCTCTAGCGGAGCTGTTCTGCAGGGGAAACTTCCCTCCCGAAGGGGGAAATCATCGCCATCGTCATCATCAACGCCCATCTCATCGGGAGAGGGCAATCTCCATCAACATCTTCATCAGCACCATCTCCTCTCAAAACCCTAGTTCATCTCTTGTATCCAATTCTTGTCTCCAAGTCCGGGATTGGTGCTAGTAGGTTGCTAGTAGTGTTAATTACTCCTTGTAGTTGATGCTAGTTGGTTTAATTGGTGGAAGATCATATGTTCAGATCCTATATGCACATTAATACCCCTCCGATTATGAACATGTTTATGCTTTGTGAGTAGTTACTTTTGTTCCTGAGGACATGGGAGAAGTCTTGCTATTAGTAGTCATGTGAATTTGGTATTCGTTCGATATTGTGATGAGATGTATGTTGTCTCTCCTCTAGTGGTGTTATGTGAACGTCGACTACATGACACTTCACCATTATTTGGGCCTAGAGGAAGGCATTGGGAAGTAATAAGTAGATGATGGGTTGCTAGAGTGACAGAAGCTTAAACCCTAGTTTATGTGTTGCTTCGTAAGGGGCTGATTTGGATCCATATGTATTATTCTATGGTTAGGTTTACCTTAATACTTTTGTTGTAGTTGCAGATGCTTGCAATAGAGGTTAATCATAAGTGGGATGCTTGTCCAAGTAAGGGCAGTACTCGAGCACTGGTCCACCCACATACCAAATTATCAAAGTACCGAACGCGAATCATATGAACGTGATGAAAACTAGCTTGACAATATTCCCATGTGTCCTCAGGAGCGCTTTTCTCTATATAAGAGTTTGTCCAGGCTTGTCCTTTGCTACAAAAATGATTGGGCCACCTTGCTGCACTTTATTTACTTTTGTTACTTGTTGCTCGTTACAAACTATCCTATCACAAAACTATCTGTTACCACTTATTTCAGTACTTGCACAGAATACCTTGCTGGAAACCGCTTATCATTTCCTTCTGCTCCTCGTTGGGTTCGACACTCTTACTTATCGAAAGGACTACGATAGATCCCCTATACTTGTGGGAAATCAAGACTCTTTTCTGGCGTCGTTGCCAGGGAGTGAAGCGCCTTTGGTAGGTGGAATTTGGTAAGGAAAAATTTATATAGTGTGCTGAAATTTACTGTCACTTGTTAGTATGGAAAGTAATCCTCTGAGGGGCTTGTTCGGGGTATCTTCACCCCGACCAGTAGAGCAAAGAGTTGCTCCTCAACCTATTGAACCTACTGAAAATGAAAATGTCTTCTTTGAAATTCCCTCGGGTATGATAGAAAAACTGCTAGCTAATCCTTTTTTAGGAGATGGAACAAAACATCCTGATGAGCATCTAATATATGTGGATGAAGTTTGTGGATTATTTAAGCTTGCAGGTGTACCCGGAGATGTTGTTAAGAAGAAGGTCTTCCCTTTATCTTTTAAGGGGGATGCATCGACATGGTATAGGCTATGTGATGATATGGGGTCTTGGAATTACAAACGATTGAAATTGGAATTTCATCAGAAGTTTTATCCTATGCATCTTGTTCATCGTGATCGCAATTACATATATAATTTTTGGCCTCGCGAAGGAGAAAGCATCGCTCAAGCTTGGGGAGGCTTAAATCAATGTTATATTCATGCCCCAATCATGAGCTCTCAAGAGAAATGATTATTCAAAAATTTTATGCTTGACTTTCTGATAACAATCGCACCATGCTTGATACTTCTTGTGCTGGCTCTTTTATGATGAAGACTATTGAATTCGAATGGGATTTATTGGAAAGAATTAAACGCAACTCTGAAGATTGGGACCTCGACAAAGCTAAGGAGTCAGGTATCACTCCTAGTTTTGATTGTGTTAAATCTTTTATGGATACCGATATTTTTCGTAAATTTAGCACTAAATATGGACTTGACTCTGAGATAGTAGCTTCTTTCTGTGAATCTTTTGCTACTTATGTTGATCTCCCCAAGGAGAAGTGGTTTAAATATCATCCTCCCATAGAAGTAAAAGTAGCTGCACCTATTAAAGTTGAAGAAAAGATTGTCACTTATAATGATCCTATTGTTCCTACTGCTTATGTTGAGAAACCACCCTTCCCTATTAGGATAAAGGATCATGCTACAGCTTCAACTGTAGTTCGTAAAAGCAATATTAAAACATATACACCTCCTAAGCAAGTTAAAGTTGAACCTAATATTGCTATTGTTAAAGATCTCTTGTCTGATAATATTGATGGGCATGTTATTTATTTCTGTGATGAAATGGCTAGAATTGCTAAACCCCGTGCTAAAGATAAACCTAGACCTGTGGTAGGCATGCCTGTTATTTCTGTTAAAATAGGAGATCATTGTTATCATGGCTTATGTGATATGGGTGCTAGTGCTAGCGCAATACCTAATTCCTTATACAAAGAAATTACGCATGATATTGCACCTGCTGAGATAGAAGATATTGATGTCACAATTAAACTTGCTAATAGAGATACTATTTCACCAGTGGGAATTGTTAGAGATATTGAAGTCTTGTGTGGGAAAACTAAATATCCTGCTGATTTTCTTATTCTTGGTTCCCCACAAGATAGCTTTTGTCCTATTATATTTGGTAGACCCTTCCCGAACACTGTTAATGCTACCATAGATTGCAAAAGGGATGTTGTTACTATCGGTTTAGATGATATGACTCATGAATTTAATTTCTCTAAATTTAGTAGACAACACCGTGAAGAAGAATTACCTAGTAAGGATGAAATTATTGGTCTTACTTCTATTGCCGTACCTCCTAGTGATCCTTTAGAACAATACTTGCTAGACCATGAAAATGACATGTTTATGAATGAAAGAAGGGAATTAGATGAAGTATTCTTTAAACAGGAACCTATTCTGAAACACAATTTACCTGTTGAAATCCTAGGGGATCCTCCTCCACCCAAGGGTGATCCCGTGTTTGAGCTTAAACCGTTACCTGATACTCTTAAATATGCTTATCTTGATGAGAAAAAGATATATCCTGTTATTATTAGTGCTAACCTTTCAGAGCATGAGGAAGAGAGAGTATTGAAAACTTTGAAGAAGCACCGTGCTGCTATTGGGTATACTCTTGATGATCTTAAGGGCATTAGTCCCACTCTATGTCAACATAAAATTAATTTGGAAGAAGATGTTAAACCAGTTCGTGATCATCAACGCCGACTGAATCCTAAAATGAAAGAAGTGGTAAGGAAGGAAATACTAAAGCTCCTTGCGGCAGGTATAATCTATCCCGTTGCTGATAGTCAGTGGGTAAGCCATGTCCATTGTGTCCCTAAGAAGGGAGGTATTACTGTTGTTCCTAATGATATAGATGAATTGATCCCTCAAATAATTATTACAGGTTATAGGATGGTAATTGATTTCTGCAAATTAAATAAGGCTACTAAAAAGGATCATTACCCCTTACCTTTTATCGATCAAATGCTAGAAAGATTATCCAAATATACACATTTTTGCTTTCTAGATGGTTATTCTGGTTTCTCTCAAATACCCATGTCAGCCAAAGATCAATCAAAGACTACTTTTATACGCCCTTTTGGTACTTTTGCTTATAGACGTATGCCTTTTGGTTTATGTAATGCACCTGCTACCTTTGAAAGATGCATGATGGCTATATTCTCTGACTTTTGTGAAAACATTTGTGAGGTTTTCATGGACGACTTTTCCGTCTATGGATCTTCTTTTGATGATTTCTTGAGCAACCTTGATCGAGTTTTGCAGAGATGTGAAGAAACTAATCTTGTCTTGAATTGGGAAAAGTGCCACTTTATGGTTAATGAAGGTATTGTCTTGGGGCATACAGTTTCTAAAAGAGGTATTGAGGTTGATAAAGCCAAAGTTGATGCTATTGAGAAGATGCCATGTCCCAAGGACATCAAAGGTATAAGAAGTTTCCTTGGCCATGCCGGATTTTATAGGAGGTTCATTAAGGACTTCTCCAAAATTTCTCGGCCTCTGACTAATTTATTACAAAAAGATATACCATTTGTTTTTGATGATGATTGTGTAGAACCATTTGAAATACTTAAGAAAGCATTGATCTCTGCACCTATTGTTCAGCCACCTGATTGGAATTTACCGTTTGAAATTATGTGTGATGCTAGTGATTATGCTGTAGGTGTTGTTCTAGGACAAAGAGTTGATAAGAAATTAAATGTTATTCAATATGCTAGTAAAACCCTAGATAATGCTCAAAGAAATAATGCTACTACTGAAAAAGAATTCTTAGCGGTTGTATTTGCTTATGATAAGTTCAGACCTTATATTGTTGATTCTAAAGTAACTATTCACACTGATCATGCAGCTATTCAATATCTTATGGAAAAGAAAGATGCTAAACCTAGACTTATTAGATGGGTTCTCTTGCTACAGGAATTTGATTTGCATATTATTGATAGAAAGGGAGCTGAGAACCCCGTTGCAGACAACTTGTCTAGGTTAGAAAATGTGCTTGATGACCCACTTCCTATTGATGATAGCTTTCCTGATGAACAGTTAAATGTCATAAATGCTTCTCATACTGCTCCATGGTATGCTGATTATGCTAATTACATTGTTGCTAAGTTTATACCACCTAGTTTCACATACCAGCAAAAGAAAAATTTCTTCTATGATTTGAGGCATTACTTTTGGGATGATCCACATCTTTATAAAGAAGGAGTAGATGGTGTTATTAGACGTTGTGTACCTGAGCATGAACAGGAACAGATCCTATGCAAGTGTCACTCCAAAGCTTATGGAGGACACCATGCTGGAGATAGAACTGCACATAAGGTATTGCAATCTGGTTTTTATGGACCTACTCTCTTCAAGGATGCCCGTAAGTTTGTCTTATCTTGTGATGAATGTCAAAGAATTGGTAATATTAGTAGACGTCAAGAAATACCTATGAATTTTTCACTCGTTATTGAACCATTTGATGTTTGGGGCTTTGACTATATGGGACCCTTTCCTTCCTCTAATGGATATACACATATTTTAGTTGTTGTTGATTACGTTACTAAGTGGGTAGAAGCTATTCCAACTAGTAGTGCTGATCATAACACTTCTATTAAAATTCTTAAAGAAGTTATTTTTCCAAGATTTGGAGTCCCTAGATATTTAATTACTGATGGTGGTTCACATTTTATTCATGGCGCTTTCCGTAAAATTCTTGCTAAATATGATGTTAACCATAGAATTGCATCTCCTTATCATCCTCAGTCTAGTGGTCAAGTAGAATTGAGTAATAGATAACTCAAATTAATTTTGTAAAAGCCTGTCAATAGGTCTAGAAAGAATTGGTCCAAGAAACTTGATGATGCATTATGGGCCTATAGAACTGCATATAAGAATCCTATGGGTATGTCTCCGTATAAAATGGTTTATGGAAAAGCATGTAACTTACCTCTCGAACTAGAACACAAGGCATATTGGGCTTTTAAAGAATTCAATTATGATTTAAAACTTGTTGGTGAGAAGAGGTTATTTGATATTAGCTCACTTGATGAATGGAGAACCCAAGCCTATGAAAATGCCAAGTTGTTTAAAGAAAAAGTTAAAAGATGGCATGACAACAGGATACAAAAGCGTGAGTTTAATGTAGGTGATTATGTATTGCTATAAAACTCTCGTTTAAGATTTTTTGCAGGAAAACTTCTCTCTAAATGGGAAGGTCCTTACGTTATCGAGGAGGTCTATCGTTCCGGTGCCATAAAAATCAACAACTTCGAAGGCACAAATCCGAAGGTGGTGAACGGTCAAAGAATCAAACACTATATCTCAGGTAATCCCATAAATGTTGAAACCAATGGTATTGAAACCGTAAACCCGGAGGAATACATAAGGGACACTTTCCGGAACGTTTCAGACTCCGAAAAGGAATATGTATGTGGTACGGTAAGTAAACCGACTCCAAAACAGTTTTTAAGGCAATATTTCTCCATTTTGGAATATTTTGAAAAATAGAAAAAATAAGTAGCAGTCCGAGAAGGACACGAGGGTGGAGGGTGCGCCCTACCCTACTGGGCGCACCCCCTACCTCGTGGGCACCTCATGTGCTCTCAGGACTCCGTTTTCGTACACGTTACGTATTTTGGTTGGTAAAAAATCATTATATAATCTCCCAGAGATTTTTACTCCCGTATCACGCAAATATCTCTTGTCTTTGTTTTGAGCTATCCTGCTGCAGACAGAGCAACATGTCGTCCCAGGATTCGGAAGGAGAAAGCTATGTGGCTGATTACCTTGCAGATCCTAAGGTCTATGGGGATGTGGAGCGTTGCGGTTGGACTACGGAAGAAGAAGAAGAGGACTATGAACCCAAGGGAAAGAAGGAGACGAGCTTAGATGAAGATGAAGTCCCACTACCTCAACCTGGGGACATGCATGTGGAGTTCAAAAAGTCAAGCCTCCCGGATAGGGTAAAGAAACCTAAGATCGAGTTTATCCCTTTTCGCCTCTTATAGGAGAACAAGCAGGAACTATGCAAAAAGATACTGAGCTTGGAGCAGGAGATCGAGGACCTAAGGGACCAAAATTCTTTCCTCAAGCGCAAATTAAAGAAGAAACCTACGCCATCAACAAAATCATCACCATATCCACCAACAAAGAAGAATTGAGTATCTGGTATGGGCACTCCACTTGGCAACTGCCAAGCTTGGGGGAGTGCCCCGGTATCATATCACCATCACTTTTATCTTTACCATTTTTCTTAGTTCGATCCTTTTGGTAATATCTTAATCCAGTAGAATAAAAGTTCTTAGTATGATCTAGTTGTGAGTTTTGCTTTATAATCCTTCTTTGTAATCGAGTCCGTGAGCTATATAATAAAGATTAGTGTTGAGTCAAGGGCTTGATTATTTTTCCATGATCCTAAAGAAATAAAAGAAAAGAGAAAGAAATAAAAAGAAACAAAGAGATCATGTGAGTCTTATGGAGAGTAATGAGCTCACATAGAATAAGTATGATGAATAAAAGTTGTTGAGGGTTGACAAACATAGTTTTAGTCATCGTTGCAATTAATAGGATGTAATAAAGAAATAGAGGTCTTCACATATAGATATACTACCTTGGACATCTTTTATGATGTGAGCACTCATTAAAATATGACATGCTAAAAGAGTTGACGTTGGACAAGGAAGACAACGTAATGGGTTATGTTTTCTTACATATGAGATAAATTATATTATCTTGGATCCTCCAACATGTTGAGCTTGCCTTCCCCCCTCATGCTAGCCAAATTCATCGCACCAAGTAGAGATGCTACTTGTGCTTCCAAATACCCTTAAACCAGTTTTGCCATCAGAGTCCACTATACCTACCTATGGATTGAGTAAGATCCCCCAAGTAAGTTGTCATCGGTGCAAGCAATGAAAATTGCTCTCTAAATATGTATGACTTATTAGTGTGGGAGAAAATAAGCTTTATACGATCGTGTGATCTGGAAGAAATAAAAGCGACAGACTGCATAATAAAGGTCCATATCACAAGTGGCAATATAAAGTGACGTTATTTCGCATTAAGATTTTGTGCATCCAACCACAAAAGCGCATGACAACCTCTGCTTCCCTCTGCGAAGGGCTTATCTTTTACTTTTATCTCCTACATTGCATAAGAGTCATGGTGATCTTCACCCTTCCTTTTTACATTTTATCCTTTGGCAAGCACAGTATGTTGGAAAGATCCTGGTATATATGGCTAATTGGATGTGAGTTTTCATGAACTATTACTGTTGACATTACCCTTGAGGTAAAACGTTGGGAGGCAAAGCTATAAGCCCCTATCTTTCTCTGTGTCCGATTAAAACTCCATACCCATAAGTATTGCATGAGTGTCAGCAATTGTGAAAGACTATATGATAGTTGAGTATGTGGACTTGCTGAAAAGCTCTTATAAATTGACTCTTTCCTATGTTATGATAAATTGCAATTGCTCCAATGACTGAGATTATAGCTTGTTAGTTTTCAATGAAGTTTACTATTCATACTTGAGATTATGATTGAATTATTACTCTAGCATAAGAAATCATATGACAAGAATTATATAAGTTGTTGTTCTAAGAATGATCATGATGCCCTCATGTCCGTATTTTATTTTATCGACACCTCTATCTCTAAACATGTGGACATATTTTTCGATTTCGGCTTTTCGCTTGAGGACAAGCGAGGTCTAAGCTTGGGGGAGTTGATACGTCCATTTTGCATCATGCTTTTATATCAATATTTATTGCATTATGGGTTGTTATTACACATTATGTCACAATACTTATGCCTATTCTATCTTATTTTACAAGGTTTACATAAAGAGGGAGAATGCCGGCAGCTGGGATTCTAGGCTGGAAAAGGAGCAAATATTAGAGACCTATTCTGCACAGCTCCAAATGTCCTGAAACTTCACAGAAGACGTTTTCCAAATATATAAAAAATATTGAGAGCAAGAACTTCACCAGGGGGGCCACGCCCTGCCCATGAGGTTGGGGGCGCGCCCTACCCCCCTGGGTGCGCCCCCTACCTCGTGGGCCCCCTGGTGGCCCTCCGGTGGCCATCTTCTGCTATATGAAGTCTTTCGATGAGGAAAAAATAATAAGGCATCTTCTCGGACGAAACTCTGCCATCACGAGGCGGAACCTTGGCGGAACCAATCTAGGGCTCTAGCGGAGCTGTTCTGCAGGGGAAACTTCCCTCCCGAAGGGGGAAATCATCGCCATCGTCATCACCAACGCTCCTCTCATCGGGAGAGGGCAATCTCCATCAACATCTTCATCAGCACCATCTCCTCTCAAAACCCTAGTTCATCTCTTGTATCCAATTCTTGTCTCCAAGTCCGGGATTGGTGCTAGTAGGTTGCTAGTAGTGTTAATTACTCCTTGTAGTTGATGCTAGTTGGTTTAATTGGTGGAAGATCATATGTTCAGATCCTATATGCACATTAATACCCCTCCGATCATGAGCATGTTTATGCTTTGTGAGTAGTTACTTTTGTTCCTGAGGACATGGGAGAAGTCTTGCTATTAGTAGTCATGTGAATTTGGTATTCGTTCGATATTTTGATGAGATGTATGTTGTCTCTCCTCTAGTGGTTTTATGTGAACGTCGACTACATGACACTTCACCATTATTTGGGCCTAGAGGAAGGCATTGGGAAGTAATAAGTAGATGATGGATTGCTAGAGTGACAGAAGCTTAAACCCTAGTTTATGCGTTGCTTCGTAAGGGGCTGATTTGGATCCATATGTTTCATGCTATGGTTAGGTTTACCTTAATACTTTTGTTGTAGTTGCGGATGCTTGCAATAGAGGTTAATCATAAGTGGGATGCTTGTCCAAGTAAGGGCAGTACCCAAGCACCGGTCCACCCACATACCAAATTATCAAAGTACCGAACGCGAATCATATGAACGTGATGAAAACTAGCTTGACGATATTCCCATGTGTCCTCGGGAGCGCTTTTCTCTATATAAGAGTTTGTCCAGGCTTGTCCTTTGCTACAAAAAGGATTGGGCCACCTTGCTGCACTTAATTTACTTTTGTTACTTGTTGCTTGTTACAAACTATCCTATCACAAAACTATCTGTTACCACTTATTTCAGTACTTGCAGAGAATACCTTGCTGGAAACCGCTTATCATTTCCTTCTGCTCCTCGTTGGGTTCGACACTCTTACTTATCGAAAGGACTACGATAGATCCCCTATACTTGTGGGTCATCACGCGGCGCTGGGCCAGGCTGTTGCGGCTTCCGAGAGGGAGAAGCAAGGGGCCGCCAGCGCTGCAGACGATCGTGAGGCGGCGCTGAGAGATGCCAAGGCCGCCCGCGACCGCTGCCAAGTGCTGGAGGGCGAGTTGAAGAGCCTGCGCGACAAGCACGCCGAAGAGGCACGCCGCCGCCAGTCAGAGGAGAAGGAGATGAAGGCCCGGGAGGAAGCCGTCAAGAACCGTGATGCTGAGCTGGCAGAGATGGGGAAGGAGCAGGCCGCCGAGCGCAACCGGTTGGAGGAGCTGGAGCAGAAGATAGAGGCGAGGGAGGCCGACCTTGCCGCCAAGGCGCGAGTCCTGGCCGAAGACCATGTGGCCTTCGCCGATCTCGAGAAGAGATCTCGCGAGGTGTTGAAGACGATGTACGAGCGTGGCCTGGAGAAGCCGCTGGACACTAACGAGGACGGACCTGCCCAACTGATTCCTCTCATGGTGAAGGCACTTGAGGAGGTCGTTGAGGGCCTTGGTCCCATGGCGGAGGCAGAAGCTCAGGTTCTGTCCGCGGCCGCACTAACTCGCGTCCTGAGCCATCTGCACCTCCGCGACCCCAATGCCCGCCTTGATGAGATGCTCGAGCCTGTAGCTGAAGACCTCTACGACACCGCCGCCACAGCTGTTCAAGGTCATGTGGAGGCTTTGCTGGGGAAGTTCTGCAGCTTTGTCTCCGATCCTTTGTCTGGCGATGGCGCGGATCCTGCGGCTGGTGGTGAAGGCGAGCGCATCGTCGCCCGTGGGGAAGCACCTTCCGCAGGCGACAGCGACATCCGGGGGTGACCTGCGGCTATTCTTCTTGTTCCTTTCCTGCGATATACATCAGTCCTCGTGGAGATGTTTAGACTTTTCATTTGATATTGTGAGAACAATGCGCTTGTCATATTTGCTTCGAGATTTTGCATTTTCCTTCCTATTTGCTTTGTTCTGCGTCGGCAGAGCCCGGCCCCGCGCATACCTCAACCGCCGTTGGGCCGACCGGAGACCAGGACGGACCAAGGAGTGAGGGGCGACATGACCAGTTAGGCTCCTGAGTCGCGATGCTCAGGAGTCCCCCTTGACGTGCGAACAACATATAGGGAGAGTTCACGAAGATAGATTAATGTTCTACATCGACAGAGCCCGGCCCCGCGCATACCGCAACCGCCGTTGGGCCGGTCGGAGACCAGGACGGACCAAGGAGTGAGGGGCTACGTGACCAGTTAGGCTCCTGAGTCGCGATGCTCAGGAGTCCCTCTTGACGTTCAAACAATTTCCATACCTGCCCTCGCCAAGGCCTCGGGAGGTGTCGTGGTGGGACTGGGCGTTGAGCTCTAGGCTCCCTGAGGTTGGTATGGTTGTGGGGTCGCTCTTAGTTGTTTATCACCAGTGCGGAGCATAGTGCTTCCGCTTGTGCACGGGCATAGCCGCTCCTCGGCAGTGTCGATAGCCAGCACGGAGCATGGAGCTTCCACTTGGGCGTGGGATGGGGGCCCCCTCCGGGAGGAGCCCCCGCGGCGTGTACATCCCCGCCCTGACACGTGGCTTGCACGGCAGGGCTACGAGGTGTATCTAGGCACTCGTGAGCCAGCGCGAGACTCACGAGGCCCTACCTCAAGGCGGGCTGCGCCTGGTCTTGAGTCTTGGTGGTTGTATGTCCACGCTCGGTGGTTAGATGCAAGCACCCTAAGTCCTCAGGTCCCGGCCCTCAAGCGAGCTCAGCCGCCTGCAAGGTCGCGATGCCGTGGTCAAGGCCAGGGGGTGAGGGCTGGAGAGCCAGTAAGAGCTCCTGAGTCGCGATGCTCAGGAGGCCCCCTTTTAACGTGCAAGCAAATTGCATGGGGCGAACGGACCCGAGGTGGGCGGTAATCAAACAGGAGATAGCAGTTCGGGAGGTGATAGCAGTTGGCAGGTTAAGCATGAAGAGTAGGTCGACTAGGATAAATGCAGGAAGATACATGCCACTAGGTCTGGCCCGAGCGGCGTGGGGATGATGCAGCCCGAGGGGCGCCCCCAGCAAGGTAAGCTAAAGACATAAGTAAAAGGGATACATGCCACAGGGACAGACCCACGCAGCCTGGGAATAGTGCAGCCCGAGGGGCGCTCCCAGCTTAGACGAACTTGGAAATGTCACCTGGGTCTGTAGACGAAGTAGAGCTGGTGCAGCTGAAGCCACGCATCGAAGGAATGACTCCTCATGAGCCACCGGGACCCTAAGCCTCAGGAGGATCTGGGAGCTCAGGAGGTTCCCTGAAGGCCGTCGCCATATCCTCCCAAACGGCGTGGAACCTGGCCTCCTGAGCCGCCTGGACTTGTCGCAGGTTGCGCTGATAGGCTGACGCCGCGCTCGGCAAGCCGAAGGGCATGCGAACGTAGCTGTGCGGTGGACCCTCACAGCGGCCCGCGCGTGATTGCCAGAAGCGTTCCTGAGATGCGGCCCTGTTGAGCCCTGGGATGTTGATGCAGGCACGCAGCTCAGCACCCTCGCCTGGGTGCTGAGCCACACTCTATGAGCGGCTGTCGCCACGCATGGCTCTTGCGTCTTGTAGCTCTTGGGTGGTCTTGGTGATGAAGTCTTGGGTGGTGGGCATTCCTCGCCTCATGCTCTCCTGCGAAACACGTGCCGCGAAGCACGCTTCCAAGTGGTGCCCAAGCGCCTCCCTCGTGAGATTGGCAAGGTCTGAGGCCCACCAAAAGAGAGCCCCCGAGCCTTGCCCGAGGAGGGCGTCGGGCGCCCTTTCCTATGCAATGGAGGGAGGCACCCCCGGAGCGGGCACCGATCCTGACGAGGCTCCTAATGCGACGCCATCTTCTTGGGGTCCTGCACGACAGGGTAGCTTCTTCTTGGGGATGGTCTCCGCAGGGCCCTCACTTCTGCAGTCAGGGTTGTCGATTGCCACGGCTTGGAAGGCGCGCTCAAGGGAGCACACCGCATCCCTTTCTTCACATGGGACCGTGATGATCCCCCCGCTTCCTGGCATCTTCAGGATGTTGTAGCCGTGGTGAGTGACTGCCATGAACTTGGCCAGGGCTGGGTACCTGAGGATGGCGTTGTACGGCAGGCGGATGTGTGCGACGTCGAAGTCGATGAGCTCGGCGCGGTAATTCTTGCGCTCCCCGAAGGTGACAGGCAGGCGGACCTGCCCTATTGGTGTGGTGGAACCGTCAGTCACTCCTGAGGAAGGCTTGGTTGGCTGGAGCTGCTCATAGGGCACTTGGAGGCTGTCGAATGTGTCGACGGATAGGACGTTGAGCCCTGCACCGCCGTTGATGAGAGTCTTGGTGACTTGCACATTGCTGATGACTAGGAGCACAACATAGGGAGTGTGCCAGCTGCGGCTGCGCACTTGAGCTGGTCGGCCGAGCTGAAGGTGATGGCGCATTGGGACCACCGGAGCGGGTGCATGGCCTCGAGCTTGGGGAGCGCCGTGTTTACTTCGCGAGCGAACTGTTTGAAGATGCGCTGAGAGGCTGGGGCCTGAGCGCTGCCCAGGATGCAAGCGACGGCATGCGGCTCCTGGAAGCCCCCAGCCCCTCGTCCTGGTGATGGTCGTCGTTCCTCCTTGGCGGCGGCAACGGGGGAAGACCGGCATTGCCCTAGGGGCGATCCTCGCGAGGAGGGTCCCTCCAGGTGCCCTCGCGAGGTTGATCCTGCCAGCGGTCCCCGCGAGGCCGGTCGCGCCACTCCTGGCGCGGGCCACGGTCGTCCCAGCGTCCGCCTCCACGTCCTCCTCCGCGGTCGTAGCCCCGGTCGCTGCGCTCGGGGCGTCGGCCGAAGCGTCCTTCTCGAATAGCTCTGAGGTCTTGACAATCACTGGTGTTGTGGGTGTTCAGGTTGTGGAAGGCGCAGAAGGGCCGTCCCTTCTTGGATGACTTGGGCTGATCTCCGCCTCGCTTGGTGTCGGGCTCCGTTGCGAGCACAACTGCCTCTTTGTGCTTCACGTCCTTGGCCTTGGCCTTCTTTTCCTCCAGTCCTGCAACTGGCAGCTCCTGGAGAGAGAGGCGCCCCTCCTCAGCTCTTGCGCACCTAGTCGCCAGGTTGAACAGCTCCTGAGATGTGCAGAGCTCCTCATGGATGGCCAGCTCTTCCTTCATCTTGACATCGCGGACGCCATCGGAAAACGCGGAGATGATGGCCTCGTCCGAGATCTTGGGAATCTTGAGGCGGGTGCTGTTGAAGCGCTGGATGTACTTCTGGAGGGTCTCTCCTGGCTGTTGCTTGATGCGGCGTAGGTCGCCCGCGGCCGGTGGGTGGTCACAAGTGCCCTGGAAGTTGGCGATGAAGCGGTCGCGCATCTCGTCCCAGGAGGAGATCGAGCCGTGCTGCAGGTTCAGGAGCCAGGAGCGGGCCCCATCCTTGAGAGCCATGGGAAACCAGTTCGCCATGACCTTCTCGTCGCCGTTGGCCGCTTCGATGCTCAACTCATAGAGCTGCAGGAACTCCGTGGGGTCGGCGGTGCCGTCGTACCGTGGAGGCAGATGTGGCTTGAACTTGCCTAGCCAGGCAACGCTATGAAGCTCAAGGGCGAAGGCGCGTCGGCCTGCCATGGTTGCCGGGGCCCGCCACGGGGGCGGAGCTTGGTCTTGGCGAGGTCCGCGCTGCGCCACTCCAGGAGGCGCGCGGTCTTGATGAGGTGGCGCGGGGAGTGCTGGTGCGGCTTCTCGCGGTCGCGGGACTTCTTGGCAGCTCCTTTCTTCATGCGCGGGCGCCGGGCGTGGCGGATCGCGTCGTGGAGGCGCGCGCCTTGGCGCCAAGCACCGTCTTGGGGTTGAGGTGGTGGAGGCGCGCCACGGGCCCTGTTGCCCGCAACTTGCTGAGGGGGATGCAGAGAGTGAGACGGCGCCAGAGAGCCCCCCGCGGCACGGACGAGCTCGGCGACGCGGTCGAGCCACTCTTCACAGACATCGTCGACAGGGCAGTAACACAGGATCTCGTTTGCCGCGATGAGCGCGGCCCGTGCCTCCAGGGGAGTGCGGTGCACGTGAGAGGAAGAGCCAGCAGGAGCGAGTGATGGAGTAGCGGTGCAGCCGTCCTGCCGCACCGAAGGATGTTGCAAGGATGCCTGCTGCTCGTTTCCCACTAGGCCGGTGGCTGCGTTGGCGGCGGGGGACGGAGATCGACGAGGCGGCCCACCGACGGGTGCCATATGAGCGACGCGGGCGGCGAGGACGGCCCGACGCCTCAGTTCGAGCACGGCGTGCGTCCGCCATGGAGACGATGGGGCGACGAAGGAATGGAGAGGAAGCTACGGCGGACCCCTACCTGGCGCGCCAAATGTCGGGGTCCCGGCAAACCCTTAAGGTTCGAACACTGGGGTGCGCATGAAGTCTAACCCTCCAACCGATCTACGCTCTAACTTGCTAGGATCTCGCGGACGAACTCGACGAACTCACAACACAGATGGACACAGGGTTTATACTGGTTCGGGCCACCATTACAGTGTAACACCCTACTCCAGTGTGGTGGTGGTGGATTGCCTCTTGGGCAGATGATGAACAATACAAGGGAAGAACGGCCTCCTGAGGTTGAGGCGTTCTTGGGCTCGGTGAGCCTGTGCGTGAGGTGGTCTCTTTTGAGCTCAGTCGTCTCCTCGAGCTAAGTTGTTCTCTCTCGAGCCCAGTTGTCTCCTCGACTGTGGTGGCTAGTCCTATTTATAGAGGCCCTGGTCCTCTTCCCAAATATCGAGCGGGAAGGGAGCCAACAATGGCGGGCTAATTTGAAGGGGGACAGCTAGTACAAGCTATCCTGACAAAAGTAGTCTTCGCCTGCACAAAGATCTGGCGGTGACATTGTTCCAGGCCCCACGATGACCTCCGTCTTGCAGTCCTTAGTCTTGGTCTTGTTGCACCGAAATGACAACCTTTGCCTAATGCCTCGGTACTCCGCGGCTGCGCTTGCCCCCTTTGCACCAAAGAGGAAACAAGGACGCTGTGCGTGCCGGCGCCCCCCTGGTGTTGATCGACACGGCTCACATCACAAAAGCCTCGTGAGGTTCGCCCCGCCTTGATATCTCCGCTCCTCGTGAGCCTGCCCAGCTAGGCCACTCCGAAGGAGGTCTTGCGTCGTCCGCCTCGCGAGGCTTGGCCCCTCGCGAGGGTCTTGAGTGCTTTGCTGGTGAAGATGGGCCGTACGGCCTGCTGGCTCAGCCACGCTGCGGGCAGCAGGCAGGCAAGTCTAGGGACCCCCGTTCCTAGATTGCCGACAGTCCCTGCGTCCCGACGCGCCCCCTACCACCACTGCCCCCACCCCGCCACCCAGCACCTCTCTATCGCTGGTCACTACTCCACCGCCCAGCACCTCCCCGTCGCTAGCTGGAATCCCCCAGCGCGCCAGTCAGCGCCGAGGTGCCACCGCCCACAGCTTGTCCAGTCGGTGACTTGTCCTTGTTGCTTCGCCGTCGCGACCTTCCCTGCATCGTGCAGCGACCTGCCTCCCGACGGAAGTTCAGCCTATCCATGCATCCCCATTCTTCTCTGGTTGTTGCGGCCGTTCGTCGTTGCCCACCCGGTTGCGTCGAGGAACATCTCGTGCTCTCCAGCATGAGTTGTTGCTACCTGCTAGTGCTACAAGCACGTACCCTGCCTCTTTCTCGAACCCGTGCAACCAGGATCATCGTACTTTGATGATGAATTGATTGTAAATGAGTGTGTTGTTCATGAGTACGTTGGTGTAGATCTCATGTGCTTCTGTATGCACGTGTGGATGATGAATTGTTTATCCAGTACACCCATTCAAATATATGTGTTTCTATCTACTTTGTATAAATCAAAATTTGAGATTTGTCAACTAATGTGGATACATTGCTTGAGAAATTCGTCATAGTGTGTTCTATGTATCCTCTACCTCATCCACCTCCCAGTTTATACAGTGGGATGTGGAGTGTGCGGCTGTGGTGTTTAGTGGTTGGAATCGTGATAGGGGTTGCACCTGGTTGGGCCGCCGGGGATGTGCTCGCGAACGAGGAAGCATGTGGAATTATGTGTTGCCACTTCGGTATTTCTCTGGGTTATCTATAAGCCATGTTAAGAAATGACACAAACAAAAAGAGTACTCATCTCGTTTATTTATCTTGAGGAAAATTACCATGGTGTTTGAAAAAAGGGGAGATATATTTGTTTAGTTCCAGATCGAGGTACAGTGGCACGAATACATTGTCCCTCCGTTGATTCTACCTCGATGAGCTGCACAAGATGACATGCTTTGTTCCGCAGTCAATGGATGGTCTGATGCTACGCAAGCAAACTACATAGAACATTGCTACCCGTACAACACTCCTTGTACGATTTGTTTACAACAATTCAGCTTAGCCTTCCATTGCAAACAGTCGTACCTTTTGTATCTACAGTGTTTGGAAGTTCAGAGACTAAAACCAACCAAGTTCATAGGGTAAAAATCACTGGCTTAGGTGCGAGGGAAAACCAACTGCTCGGTCCGATGAAGCCTGGTCCAAAATTCAAGATACACTGGTTTATGCCTCGAGAGAAAAAAAATTAAAGTATATCTTTGTCTTGTTTGATTGTTTCTGTATTTGGCTTATGAAAAACTTGACTTGATGCCCGTCGAGAAAATTTCACGAAGTCCAAATTGTCAAAAAACTGAAGTTCAAATTGTAAAAAACATGTATTTCCCCGTTTCTAAAAATGAAATAGAGAATTTCAAATATATTTTTTAAAAAAGAACAATTTTACTTTTATAAAAAAATATTTTCCCATTTCTAACAACAAAACCAACTAGTTAACTACAAAAGATAGAAATTTCATTTTTTAAATATGAATTTTCCTCATTTCTAAAAAATAGTAAGGTCAAATTAAATAAAAGGAAAATAATCCAATGTCTCTACAAAAAGTGATTCACTTTAAAAAAAATAAAGATAGAAGTTTAAGTAAAACATAGAAGTTCAGATTAAAAATAACGGAACGTTTTGATGTTATTATGAACCTAGGATTTTTCCCACTACTAAAAAGTAAAACCAAGAAGCTCAAGTTTAACTAATGAAGTAGTTCAATGTTTATAAAAAAAACTCAGGTTTCACACGTTACTAAAGAACAAAATTAAGAAGTTCAATTTAAAATGACGGAGCAGCTCAGTATGTACAAAAAACTCAGATTCTTCATGTTAAAAAAGTGTATTTAATTCAATTCAAAAAATGTTGTTTGATGTTTACTTAAAATGCTTTTTTATTTTTTCTAAAAATGAACTAAGAAGTTCAAATTAAAATAACATGAAATTTCAAAGTTTATAAGAAACTAGAATTTACAAGTTAAAAGAATGGATGCAATTTACCCATAAAAGCAACGATTTTGGAAAAAAATCTTCTAAAACATGAGCAGTTCAAAATCCCTAAAAAAAGATTTTTACTCTTTCTAAATAAAAAACTCTAGAAGTTCAAATTCAAATAACGGGCTGGTTCAAATATTTATTACAAAATTAGGATTTTCATGTACTTGAAAGAAATAAACAAGGAAGTCCAAATTACAAAAATAGAGCACTTCGATATTTATAAAAAACTGATTTTTGTTGTTACTAAAAAAATAAATCAAGCAATTTAAATTAAAAAATAGGGTAGTTTGATATGTACAGAAAACTCAAATTTTAGGAAGAATAAAAGCATGAAGTCCAATTTCTTAAAAGTTGTTTGATGTTCATTTAAAAATCATATTTTTCAACGAATCAAAACTAAGAAGTTCAAATAAAAATAATACAGATGTTCGAAGGTTATTAAAACCTAGGATTTACATCTGCAAAAAACAAAAAAAGAACAAAAACGTCATTTTTGGCATTCTTAAAGTTGCTCATAAACGACGGCAAATAAAACTAAGAAATTCAAATTTAAAAAATGTTGAAGTTCGATGTCTATTAAAAATTTAGTTTTTTCTCATCATTAAAAGAATAAAACCAAGGAATTCATTTTTTATAAGAAACAAGTTAAAACACTCAGATATTTCTTGTTATTAAAAGAATAAAAGCAAGAAGTTCAAACTAAGATAATGGAGCAACTCGATGTATGCAGAAAACTCAAATTCTTCTCGTTTATAGAAAAAATGTATTTAATTCAATTCAAGAACAAATTTGGTCAATGTTAACTTACAAAAATTAATTTTCTATTTTCTAGAAATAAAACTAAGAAGTTCAAATTAAAATTAGGGAGAAGTCTGAAGTTTATAAAAACATAGAATTTACAAGGTAAAAAATCGATGCTATTTTTGGCATTTGGAAGACTACCCATAAATGGCGAGGAATTTGGAAAAATTTGATGAAAAAATTTGCTTCTGAAACATAATCTTTCCAACTGTATATCATGTGCATTATTCCCATAATATAATTTGAATGTTTTGTGTATATCATTCAAAACAAGTCTTAGCATGTTCAAAATATGCTCTTAACTAGTCATGATTTGTTAAAAATGCTTTCCAATGCTATCATTTGCTTTGGGAGTTAGGGACAACTTTTTTTTACAGAGAAGTTTAAGTTGAAAACGGCCAGAAGTTCACGTGCTGCATGGTGTGTGTTTTCATATGAGAAAATAGAATAAAAAGTTGAAGTATAAAAATATCGCTACTAGAAGTTCAGGTGCTTTGCACGGGGAAGTTCAGATAATTCTTGTGAGAGAGGTAATCGGCACTATATATCATTAGTGCAACTCGATGAACGGGTGAGAAATTACGAACAAAAATACATGGTAGAAGTTCAAAGTGAAAACAACTGGAAGTTTGATGATTATAGAAAACTCAGGTTTTTCCTCATTATTAAAGAATGGAAACAAGAATATAAAAAATAAAATAACAAGAAGTTCAACTTTTAAAAATAGAGTGCTTCAAAATTTCATAAAAAGATTAAAGAAATAAAACCAGGAAGTCCATATTAAAAATATGGAGAAATTCGATGATTATATAAAACTCATATTATCCTCGTTATTAAAGGATGGAACAAGAAGTTCAACTTTTAATAATAGAGCGCTTCAAAAATTTCATAAAAAGATTAAGAAATAAAACCAGGAAGTCCATATTAAAAAGATGGAGAAGTTCGATGATTATAGAAATCTTAGATTTTCCTCATTATGAAAAAATGGAAACAAGAAGTTCACAAATAAAATAACAAGAAGTTCAACTTTTAATAATAGAGCGCTTCAATATTTCATAAAAAGATTAAGAAATAAACCAGGAAGTCCATATTAAAAAGATGGAGAAGTTCGATGATTATAGAAAACTCAGATTTTCCTCGTTATTAAAGAATGGAAACAAGAAGTTCAAAAATTAAATAACAAGAAGTTTAAATTTTAATAATAGAGCGCTTCAAAATTTCGTAAAAAAAGATTAAGAAGTTCAAATTAATATTCATAAAAAACTCCGATATTTTCATGTAACTGAGAGAAGTTTAGATTGATAACTGCTAGTAGTTCACGTACTACACGGTGTGCATTTTGTAGTAAAAAGGAATAAAAAAGCAAACACTAAAAGTTTTGTTGTTATAAGTTCAAGTCCTCGGCCGGATAAAGTTAAAAAAATTATTATGAGAGAGGTTTGCACAAAAAGAATATCATTTGTGTAACACTAACGAATGGATGAGAAAATTATAAACGAAAATACGTCACAAAAGTTCAACATGAAAACAACAGGACGTTCACCAACTACAATGAATGAATTTCAGATGAAAAAACTTTTAAAATCGTCACGAGTATGAAAAATTGCATGTTTACAGCAGCTTTCCACTAGTATATCACTTGCTCAATTCCAGTGAGTGTTCCAGTGATTGGATGGAGAGCTACGAGCAAAAAAGCACGTGAAAAACAGAGTGAAGTTCAAGTAAACATGCCGAGAAGTTCAAGTTCTTCACGCGGTGCATTTTTCAAGAATCTGTTTCGCGATAAAGGCTGAACGAATGATCTCGCCGTTTTCATAATTACTTGAAAACGGCTAGGAATCAGAGAAAACCATCAGCATGAAAAAGTTTCGCATTTTCTGTAGTTTTTCAAAGGTATATTATTTGCCCCATTCCGATAAAATTTGTAAAACTTATAGCGAAAATACATTTTTAGCCATTTTCAAAATTGACATAAAACCGTAATGAATTGGGAGAAATAATATATACTAAAAAGTTTCACATTTCCTTAAGATTTCCAACGCCATATCATTTGTTGCATTCGGACGCAAGGTTAAAAATTAGCTCGAAAATACAAACTCGGTGGAACATGTAATGTTTTCTAAATTACTTTTAAACCGTTCAAAATTATAAAAAACTTTCAACAAGAAAAAGTAGCACATTTTCATAAGCTTTCCAATGCCGTATCTTTTGCCACAATTGGAATAGCCGTTTAGAAATGACATCGAAAATAAAAACTCGACTGTTCGGTTGTGAAATTTTACGATTTTATAAATTACTCTTTAACCATAAGGAATTAGAGAAAACTTTCAACATCTGGAAGGAGCGGTTTTACAGCAGCTTTCCAACGCCATATTATTTGCCTCGTTCCGATAAACGGTTTTGAAATGCGATCAAAAATACGGTTCACGTTTTTTGTATGAAGAAAAAACGGTTTTCAAAACAGCTCTTAAACCGCTTATATTTTTCCAAAAATTTAACTTGGGTCATGATACTGGTGTCCATAGCTTTCCAACGATATATCGCAAGCCTCATTTGGGCAATGTTGGCGGAAGTTCAACCTAGCACTGGGAGAAGTTTAGTTCGAACAACTCAGGTAGTAAAATCGAAAAAAACGCAATTTCATCACAACCCGAGAACAAAATCCGCCAATGAGCGAGATTCCTATTTAAAACCGGTATTTGATTGCTAAAAACATTTCTAGATTACAATAACATCATATAGAACACGACTAACCAAAATAATTCACGGGGGAAGCCACGGTTGCGAAGATAGCCCGAAGGTCGGGTTCGTATAGAGGGAAGTTCAGGCGCGTTACTCAGGCAGTTCAAGACAATGTTGAAGACAAAGCAAATACGAAGATAAAACAATCATGACACCACAAGAGAATCTTCGAGAAAGCTTGGTGGTGGTGTTACCCACCGTATAGGAAGTATTAGACCCAGACACGGCGCACAATTATCGTGGCGCTCCGAAGTCAAATTCCACGTTAATGTATTCACACTTAGAGGGTAAGTCTTCATTGATTGAAGATATACGTTACTTCGTGTGTTGCACATCTAAGTCATCAATATGCATAAGCGTTAGGATGTGTGTCCAATCACAGGACATTTGAGGATTCTAAGATATTTAGCTCACACCACAACTTGCAAAACCTTTTCTCATCCAAGGCCTTTGTGAAGATATCTTCCAATTGCTCTTCAGTGTTGACGTGAATGATATCAATATCTTCCTTCATGACATGATCTCAGAGAAAGTGCTGACGAATCTGAATGTGCTTTGTCTTTGAGTGCTGAACTGGGTTGTTGGCAATCTTGATGGCGGTTTCATTGTCGCAGTAGAGGGGCACATGCTTCAGGTGGATGCCATAGTCCTTGAGAGTTTGCTTCATCCATAGAAGTTGAGCGCAGCAAGATCCAGCAACAATGTATTCGGATACAATAGCAGAGAGAGATACACAGTTCTGCATTTTTGAATATCAACAGACAAGAGATCGTCCAAGAAAGTGACATGTGCCTGATGTGGACTTGTGATCAACCTTGTCACTAGCATAATCAGCATCTAAGAATCCAACTAGATCAAACTCTGAGCCCTTGGGATACCATAGTCCTAGTGTTAGGGTGTAAGCCAAATATCGAAGAATTCGCTTCATAGCTAAGTGATGTGATTCCTTTGGTGCCGCTTGGAATCAGGCATAGATGCAAATGCTAAGCCTTATATCTGGCCTAGATGCACATAAGTAGAGTAAAGAACCAATCATGTTGCGGTATACCTTTTGGTCGAACTCTTTACCATTATCGTCGGGGCCCAGATGACTTTTGGTTGGCATTGGCATCATGTACCCTTTGTAGTCTTGCATTCCAAACTTCTTCAGGCAATCTTTGAGGTATTTTTCTCGTGATATGAAGATGTCATTTCTCTGCTAACAGATTGGAAGACTAAGGAAGAATTTCAGCTCACCCATCATTGACATCTAATATTGCTCTTACATCATATGCCCAAACTCATCACTGTATCTCTTGTCGGTGGAGCTGAAGATAAAGTCATCCACATAGATTTGGCATACAAACAGTTCACCATCATATGTCTTCGTAAAAAGAGTGGGATCTAGTGAACCAGGTTTGAAGCCTTTGCTCTTCAGGAAGTCTTTGAGTGTGTCATACCAAGCACGAGGTGCTTGTTTGAGGCCATACAGTGCCTTGTTGAGCTTGTATACCATGTCAGGATGCTTTGGGTCTTCAAAACCAGGTGGTTGTGCAACATACACTTCTTCTTCAATTTTTCCATTGAGAAAGGCACTTTTGACATCCATTTGATACAGAAGAATGTTGTTGTGGTTGGCATATGCAAGTAGTATGCGAATGGCTTCAAGCCTAGCCACAGGAGCAAATGTTTCATCGAAGTCAATCCCTTCAACTTGTGTGTAACCTTGAGTAACGAGACGAGCCTTGTTTCATACAACTTGACCATGCTTATCTTGTTTGTTGCAATAAATCCATTTGGTATTGATGATATTGTGCTTGCGAGGATCTGGACGCTTTACAAGCTCCCACACATTGTTCAGCTCGAACTGTTGAAGCTCTTCTTGCATAGCTTGAATCCATTCAGGTTCCATGAAGGCTTCGTCAACTTTCTTGGGTTCTGATATTGAGACAAATGCAAAGTGCCATAGAAATTTGCTAGCTGTGATACGTCTCCAACGTACCTATAATTTATGAAGTATTCATGCTGTTATTTTATCATTCTTGGGTGTTTTACAATCATTTTATAGCAACTTTATATCATTTTGGGACTAACTTATTGACCCAGTGCCAAGTGCCAGTTGCTGTTTTTTTCTTGTTTTTTACATCGCGGGAAATCAATATCAAACGGAGTCCAAACACCGTGGAATTTTACGGAGATTTTTTTGGACCAGAAGGAACCCAATGGGCCAGAGCTGCACCTAGGGGGGGTGCCCCGAGGGGGGCACAACCCACCAGGGCGCGCCAGGGCCCCTTGGTGTGCCCAGGTGGGTTGTGCCCACCTCGGTGGCCTCCCGCACCCCTTCTTTGCACTATAAATTCCCAAATATTCTGAAACCCCTCGGGGTTAACCTAGATCAGAAGTTCCACCGCCGCAGGGCTCCGTAGCCACCGAAAACCAATCTAGACCCGTTCCGGCACCCTGTCGGAGAGGGGAATCATCTCCGATGGCCATCTTCATCGTCCCGGCGGGTACGAAACCACCTCAAAGCTATTCTTGAAGTTTTGTCTTGTCGGATTGAATATTCAGATATGAGAACACATGATGTATGTCTTGTGGTATGAATACTTGAGGTGACAATGGAGTATCTTATTGATTCACTTGATATACGTTATGGCACTCAACTTGTGGATTCCCGCGGTGATATTGGAGCAATCTATGCATAGGGGTTGATGCACGTTTTTATTATCTTTTCTCTGATAGAAACTTTGGGGTCTCTTTGTAGTTCTTTGTGTGGATTGAGTATTATGAATATTCATATGCTTTGCTGTTATTCTAGTACGAACTCTAGGATAGATCAAACGGTAAAAATAGCTTTGCGTTATTTTAGTACGAACTCTTGAATAGATCAAACTGAAAGAATAGCTTTGAGGTGGTTTCGTACCCTACAATTTTTTTATCTTTTGTTCTCTGCTAATAGGAACTCGGGAGTAATTCATTATTGCACTTTGAGGGATAATCATATGATCCAACTATGTTAGCACTGTTGGGAGATTGCACTAGCAAAGTACGGACCCTAGGCGTCATTTTCAAGTAGTGCAATACCATTTTTTGTGCCCGTTTACTATTTTCTACCTTGCTGTTTTTATTTATTCAGATTATAAAAATATATATCTACCATCCATATTACACTTTTATTTATTGGGTGTGTTGGGATACAAGAGATTTCTTGTATTTGGTTGCAGGGTTGTTTGAGAGAGACCATCTTCATCCTACACCTCTCATGGATAGATAAACCTTAGTTCATCCACTTGAGGGAAAATTGCTACTGTCCTACAAAACTCTGCGCTTGGAGGCCCAACACGTGTCTACAAGAATAAAGTTGCATAGTAGACATCACTGTGTTGCTCTTGAATGAGTGAGGGGACCAGGTGCATTGATGTTATCAATTATCTTCTCAATATGTATTTCATTTGCAACACGAGGATAAACTGGACGAAGATTCTGCCCTTGCTGATCATTGTCTTCATCTTCAACATTGGCTTCAAGCTGAGCAGTGTCTTCGGGCTGATTAGGTGCAGAAATGATAATTTCCTCTTCAGCCTGTGCCTCTAACGGTATGATTTCTCCAGTACCCATAAGCTTGATCGATTCACTTGGTGTAGCTTCATCTAGCACATTTGGCAGGTGCTCTCTTTGTGAGCCGTTAGTCTCATCGAACCGCACATCCACAGTTTCAACCACTTTGTAGTGAAAGAGATTGAAGACTCTGTAGGAGTGTGTATCCTTTCCGTAGCCTAGAATAAATCCTTCATGTGCTTTCGGTGCAAATTTTGAAGTGTGATGCGGATCCTTGATCCAGCACTTAGCACCAAATACTCTGAAATAGCTGACGTTTGGCTTCTTACCAGTCAGGAGCTCATATGATGTCTTCTTTAGGAACTTGTGAAGATAAACACGGTTTATGACATGGCATGCGGTATCAATAGCTTCAGGCCAGAACTTCCTTGGCGTCTTGTACTCATCAAGCATCATCCATGCTATCTCAATGAGGGTTCTGTTCTTGCGCTCCATGATGCCATTCTGCTGAGGTGTGTATGGATCCGAGAACTCATGTGTGATGCCCAATGTATCAAGATAAGTGTTGAGGCCGGTGTTCTTGAATTTTGTGCCATTGTCACTTCGGATGTGCTTGATCTTGATGCCATAGTTAGTCATGGCACGATTGGCGAATCGTCTCAAGACATCCCACACTTCAGTCTTGTAGAGAATTATGTGCACCCATGTATATCTCGAGTAATCATCAACAATGACGAAGCCATAGAGGTAAGCAGTGATAGTAAGGGTAGAATAGTGAGTATGGCCGAATAAGTCCATGTGAAGCAGCTCGAAGGGACGTGTCATTGTCATGATTGTCTTCGAGGGATGCTTGGCCCAAGTCATCTTTCCAGCTTCACAGGCACCGCATAGATGATCCTTCTTGAACTTGACGCCCTCGATGCCTATGACATGCTTCTTCTTCGCGAGAGTGTGCAAGTTCCTCATGCACACATGCCCTAGCCTCCGATGCCAGAGCTAGCACTCTGAAGCTTTTGCTAGAAGACATACGGCCAACTGTGGTCCTGCTGAGAAATCTACCATGTACAGATCATCCTTTCGATACCCTTCGAAGACTAGAGATTTTTCAGATTCCATAAGCACAAGGCAATAGTATTTTCCAAATATCACAATCATGTTCAGATCACAAAGCATTGAGACAGACATTAAGTTGAAACCAAGGGATTCAACAAGCATCACTTTATCCATGTGCTAATCCTTTGAGATTGCAACTCTACCTAGGCCCAATAACTTGCTTTTACCAATGTCAGCAAATGTGATGTGACTTTTGTCAGACGGGTGTAGGGTTGAATCCATAAGAAGACTTTGATCACCAGTCATGTGGTTAGTGCATCCACTATCCATAATCCACTTAGAAGCCTTTGGTGTCGTACCCTACAGTGCAGTTTGGGGGATAGGCTTCACCAAGGGAAATGTGAAGCATAAACATTTGACGAACAAGCATATTATCAAAGTTTAGATCCTTGTTAGGGTAGATAGGATATTTGTCTAGAAATCCTGGGACGAAATACATAGTAAGACCATGCTAGCATTTTATCTTGCGTCCCACAATATGTTTTAGGTCCCCAACATAAGCATCAGAAGATTTTGATTTCCGGCTGGAGACCTTTCCCTGCAAAATAGAGTTAATTCTTCTTAACCACCCACACCTTCAGGGGTGGCTTAGAACCAATGAGTCTAAGTGCCACATCTGAGAACTTTGGCTTTGGAGCCCTAGCAAATAGTCTTGCAGGAGGTGAATAATACTCATAAGAATAGGCGGAAAAGTTCTTGGTCTTATGAACATAGCGGTTTGATGAAACACGCTCATATTCATATGTCTGAGTATAGTTTCCCTGCAAAACATTGGCGTTAGGGTGACTCTTATGAGTCCTCTTTCTGTATGAAGCCTTTGGACCATGTGAGGCCTTAGGTCCAGGGTTTGTCTTATTCCCATGTGGTGTCATGATGACATTCACAGGAAGCTTCTCAAGACAACTTTTGGGCACCCAGATCTTCTTCACGGGTGATCCATTCCTGCAGTTAGTACCAATATACCTAGCAAACACTTCAACATTCTGATTCTTAAACAGTTTGAAGTTTGCATCAAAGGATTCATCAATGATAATCAGGTTAGCACAAGTGAAGCCAGACAAGGTAGATGGATCCACTGAAGGACCCTTTGCAGCAACCCATGTGGTTTTGGGGTACTGCTCAGGCTTCCAGTATGAATCATCAACGTTCATTTTCCTCTCAAACCCAACACCCTCTTTCCTAGGGTTTCGGTTCAGAATCTGTTTCTTGAGGGCATCGCATAGAGTCTGATGCCCTTTGAGGCTTTTGTACATCCCTGTTTCAAGCAATGTCTTCAACCTAGCATTCTCATCAGTAATGGTAGTGGTATCCTCATAAGAGGGGTTAGTTACCACATCAGCAGTTGAAGATATAGCAACAGTAGCAGAAGTAGAACATTCAGCAACAGAGATGGCATTATCACGCTCAAGACATTTTAAACATGGTGGCTCAAAGTCTTCCTGAGTGGTACTGATCTGTTGAGCACGTAGTGACTCGTTCTCCTTTTGAAGATCTTCATGAGACGCTCTCAGGTTCTCAAGTTCTCGCTTCCTTTGAAGATAATCATTGGAAAGCTTCTCATGAGTAGCTGAGAGAGTTTCATGACGACTTTCAAGTTCTTCATACATAACATGAAGATTTTTAATGTCTTCAATTAAGGACTAAGTTCGAGTCATTTCCGCGTCCAACAGGTCATCGCTTTTGTCTAGCAACTTTTGAATGTGTTCCATAGCATTTTATTGTTCCGTTGCAATTTTAGCAAGTGTTTTGTAGCTAGGTTTAGATTCACATTCAGAGTCATCTTCACTGGATGTTTGAAAGTAAGCATCGCGTGAGTTTACCTTGGCACCACGTGCCATGAAGCAGTAGGTAGGAGCAGAGTCATCCTCATCATCAGAATTCGCGTTGGCAACAATGTCATTATCTTCGGTGTTGAAGATGGACTTGGCGACATAGGCAGAAGCTAGAGCCAGGCTTGCCACGCCTGAATCGGATTCCTCCTCCGAATCCACCTCCGCCTCCTCAGAAGCAGACTCCTCCTCTGAATCCATCTCCTTGCCAACAAACGCACGAGCCTTGCTTGATGAGCTCTTCTTATATGATGAAGGCTTTGATGAAGACCTTGAAGAAGACTTTGAGGATTTCTTCTTCTTCTTGTCATCAGAATCATATTCCTTGCTCTTTTTCTATTCTTGGTCTCATTATCCCATTGAGGACACTTAGAGATGTAGTAACCAGGTTTCTTGCTTTTGTGGCATGTTCTCTTCTTGTGGTCACGAGAGGAAGCTTCATCATTTCTTGAGCTGGATCTTGAAGACTTTCTGAAACCTTTCTTCTTGGAGAACTTCTTAACGAGCATAGATAGCTCCTTTCCAATGTCTTCAGGATCCCCAGAAATGCAGTCAGATTCTTCTTCAGATGAGGACACAACCTTTGCCTTCAAAGCCCGGGTTCGGCCATAGTTGGGGCCATAGATATCTCTCTTCTCAGATAACTGGAACTCATGTGTGTTGAGGCTCTTTAAGTATGTCAGACGGATCGAGAGTCTTGAAGTCAAGACGTTCTTGAATCATCAGGGCCAGGGTGTCGAATGAGCTGTCAAGAGATCTCAGGAGCTTCTTTGATGATTTCGTGCTTGGTGATCTCAGTGGCGCCAAGTGTGCGAAGCTCATTTGTGATATGAGTGAGGCGATCAAACGTGAGCTGGACATTCTCATTGTCGTTTCTCTTGAAGCGGTTGAAGAGGTTGTGAAGAACATCAATCTGTGAATCTCTCTGAGTTGAGACGCCTTCGTTGACCTTGGAGAGCCAGTCGCAGACTAGCTTTGCAGTTTCCGGTGCACTCACACGGCCGTACTGTCCTTTGGTCAGATGACCATAGATGATGTTATTGGCAACTGAATCCAGTTGAATGAACCTCTTGACATCAGCAACGGTGACACCTTCACCGACCTTGGGAATGCCATTCTTGATGACATACCAAAGGCCGACCTCAATGGCTTCGAGATGCATACGCATCTTGTTCTTCCAATAGGGATAATCAGTGCCATCAAAGACTGGGTATGCAACGGAGACCTTGATTATCCCTACAGTCGACATAGCTAAAACTCCAGGTGGTTAAACCGAATCACACAGAACAAGGGAGCACCTCGCTCTGATACCAATTGAAAGTGCTAGTTATCGACTAGAGGGGGGTGAATAGGTGATTTTTATGAAAGTCTTCAAAACACGAGGTCTTTGAAGACAAACAGTAGAAATGAACCTATTGATATGAAATGGAAGGTAGACTACACTAGATGCTACCTCTTGAGCACTGCGTTGGTTTTCCCTTGAAGAGGAAGGGTGATGCAGCAAAGTAGCATAAGTATTTCCCTCAGTTTTTGAGAACCAAGGTATCAATCTAGTAGGAGACTACACGCAAGTCACCTCGCACCTACCTCGCACCTACACAAACAAATAAGAACCTCACAACCAACGCGATAAAGGGGTTGTCAATCCCTTCACGGTCACTTACGAGAGTGAGATCTGACAGAGATAACAAGATAAATATTTTTGGTATTTTTATTATATAGATTGCAAAATAAAATAGATTGGAAACTTATATAATGGAAAATAGACCCCGGGGCCATAGGTTTCACTAGTGGCTTCTCTCAAGATAGCATAAGTATTACGGTGGGTAAACAAATTACTATCGAGCAATTGATAGAAAAGTGCATAATTATGAGAATATCTAGGCATGATCATGTATATAGGCATCACGTCCATGACAAGTAGACCGAAACGATTCTGCATCTACTACTATTACTCCACACATCGACCGCTATCCAGCATGCATCTAGAGTATTAAGTTCATGAGAACAGAGTAACGCATTAGGCTAGATGACATGATGTAGAGTGATAAACTCAAGGAATATGATATAAACCCCATCTTTTTATCCTCGATGGCAACAATACAATACGTGCCTTGCTCCCCCTGCTGTCACTGGGAAAGGACGCCACAAGATGGAACCCAAAGCTAAGCACTTCTCCCATTGCAAGAAAGAACAATCTAGTAGACCAAACCAAACTGATAATTCGAAGAGACTTGCAAAGATAACAAATCATACATAAAAGATTTCAGAGAATAATCAAATATTGTTCATAGGTAATCTTGATCATAAACCCACAATTCATCGGATCTCGACAAACACACTGCAAAAAGAATTACATCGAATAGATCTCCAAGAAGATCGAGGAGAACTTATTGATATCCAAAGAGAGATGTAGAAGCCCTCCGTGATTGATTCCCCCTCTGGCGGAGCTCCGAAAAAGGCCCCAAGATGGGATCTCTCGGGTACAGAAGGTTGCGGCAGTGGAAATAGTGTTCGTGGCGCTCCTGGATGTTTTCGGGGTATATGGGTATATATAGGAGGAAGAAATACGTTGGTGGAGCTGTGAGGGGCCCAAGAGGGTGGGGGGCGCGCCCCCTACCTCGAGGCCTCCTTGCTTCTTTCTTTATGGCCACTCCAAGTATCATGGATCACATTTGTTCCAAAAATAACTCTCCCGAAGGTTTCATTCCGTTTGGATTCCATTTGATATTCCTTTTCTGCGAAACACTGAAATAGGCAAAAAACAACAATTTGCACTGGGCCTTTGGTTAGTAGGTTAGTCCCAAAAATAATATAAAAAGGTAAATTAAAGCCCATTAAACATCCAAAACAGATAATATAATAGCATGGAACAATAAAAAATTATAGATACGTTGGAGACGTATCACTAGATAGGCCATAGTCAATTAAGCAATGAAGTGAAAGCATGAAGACTATCAACAACTAGTTAGTATGGACCAGGATGGAAGACAGTATGAAGCCAAACAATTAATAGTCTTTACTCAGTGAAGTCAATCAAAACAGACTGGTAGACAATGACTTCACAAAGACAAACTGTAAAGTAAAGGGAAGTGAAGGATAGAACCAGTTGCTTGGTGAAGACAAGGATTTGGTAGATTAGTTCCACTTGCTGTGACAACTGTACGTCTGGTTAGGGAGGCTGAGATTTAACTCAGAAGACCGTGTCTTCACCTTATTCACCTTGAGCTAAGGACACCCAGTCCTTGCCCAATCACTCTGGTAAGTCTTCAAGGTAGACTTCCAAACCTTCACAGACTTCGTTCACTTGCAATCCACAATGGCTCTTGGATGCTCAGAACGCGACGCCTAACCGGCTAGAGGATTCACAGTCCTCAAGTGTAACAAGTCTTCAGGTCACGCAGAAAGAAAGACTTCAGTGATGCCTAACACTCTTTGGCTCTGGGTGTTTTGGGCTTTGTCCTCGCAAGGATCTCTCTCTCCAATGCTTTGGAGGTGGGTTGCTCTCAAACGACAAAAGCCATGCACTAACTCTGAGCAGCCACCAATTTATGGTGTTGGGTGTGGGCTATTTATAGCCAGGAGGCAACCTGACCTGATTTGTCCGAAATGACCCTGGGTCACTAAGGGACTGACATGTGTCCAACGGTCGGATTTCAAACACATGCGGCAGCTTGACTTGGGCTACACGTAAAGCTGACTCATCCATCTCTGGATAAGATTTGCTCTCATTTTCTTCGCTCGAAGACATAGGATTTGGTTGAGCATCACTTCAGTCACTATGACTTTGTTCACTTGGACCACACTTAACAGTACGGTGGTTCCTATGACTCAACAAAGAAGAAAAGGAAACTACTAAACAACTATGTATTCGCACTCCATAGTCTTCATATGAATGTCTTCTCATGTCATAATCTTCATCGTGAATGTCTTCACGTACCACCATTGTCTTCAATGTCTTCACACATTTTTATGGGTCATCTCTGGTAGGTAAACCGAATCAATAAGGGACTACTACCTGTGTTATCCTGCAATTCTCACAAACACATTAGTCCCTCAACCAAGTTTGTCGTCAATACTCTGAAACCAACTAGGGTTGGCACTAGATGCACTTACAAAACCTCCTATAGAAACCAGCATGACCAAGGAAACTTCTTATACCTTTGATATCTTTAGGACACGACATCTTTTCACTAGCATCAACTTTAGCTTTATCAACTTCAGTACCTCTTTCAGAAATTTTATGCCCCAAAACAATACCTTCATTAACCATAAAGTGGCACTTCTCCCAATTCAGGACAAAATTAGTTTCTTCACATCTCTACAAAACTCGGTCCAGGTTGCTTAAGCAATCATCAAAATAAGTTCCGTAAACAGAGAAATCATCCATGAAAACCTCAACAATCTTTTCACAGAAGTTAGAGAATATAGCAGTCATACATTTTTGAAAGGTAGCAGGTGCATTGCATAGACCAAAAGGCATACGTCTATAAGCAAAGGTACCGAAAGGGCAAGTAAAAGTAGTTTTCTCTTGATCCTCTTTTGACATAGGTATTTGAGAGAAACCAGAATAACCATCTAGAAAGCAAAAATGAGTATGTTTGGATAGTCTTTCTAGCATTTGGTTAATAAAAGGTAGAGGGTAATGATATTTTCTAGTAGCTTTATTTAATTTGCAAAAATCAATTACCATTCTATAACCTGTAACAATTATTTGAGGAAAAAATTCATTCTTATCATTAGGAACAACAGTAATACCTCCCTTCTTAGGGACACAATTAACATGACTTACCCATTGACTATAAGTAATAGGATAAATTATATCTGCCTCCAGAAGCTTTAGTATTTCATTTCTTACCACTTCATTCATCTTCGGATTTAACCATCATTGATGATCAACAACTGGTTTAGCATCTTTCTCCAGTTTAATTTTATGCTGACATAGAGTGGGACTAATGCCCTTAAGATCATCAAGAGTATATCCAATAGCGGCACGGTGCTTCTTCAGAGTTTTCTATAATTTATTTTCTTCCCGCTCTGAAAGGTTAGTACTAATAATAACATGATATATCTTCTTTTCATCAAGATAATCATATTTTAGAGTATCATGTAATTGTTTAACCTCAAACACGAGATCACCCTTAGGTGGAGGAGGATCCCAAAGGATTTTAATAGGCAAATTGTGTTTCAAAATAGGTCCTTGTTTAAAGAATACTTCATCTATTTCCCTTCTTTCATTCATAAACATATCATTTTCATGGTCAAGCAAATATTGTTCTAAAGGAGATCATTAGGAGGCACAACAATAGAAGCAAGATCAATAATTTCATCCTTACTAGGCAATTCTTTATCATGGGGTTGTCTATGAAATTTAGAGAAATTAAAATCATGAGACATATCCCCTAAACCAACAGTAACAATATCTTTCTCGCAGTCTATCTTAGCATTAACAGTATTCAAGAAGGGTCTACCAAATATAATGGGACAAAAATTATCTTGTGGGAAAGCAAGAACAAGAAAATCTGTAGGATATTTTATCTTCCCACACAAGACTTCAACATCTCTAACAATCCCAATTGGTGATATAGTATCTCTATTAGCAAGCTTAATAGTAACATCAATATCTTCTATCTCAGCAGGTGCAATATCATTCATAATTTCTTTATATAAGGTATAAGGAATTGCACTCACGCTAGCACCCACATCACATAAGCCATGATAACAATGATCTCCAATTTAACATAAACAACAGGCATGCCAACAGTAGGTCTATGTTTATCTTTAATATCAGGTCTAGCAATCCTAGCAGCCTCATCACAGAAATAAATAACATGCCCATCAATATTATCAACCAAGAGATCTTTAACCATAGGAATAGTAGGTTCAACTTTAATTTTCTTAGAGGGTGTAGGTGTTTTTAGTATAACTCTTACGAACCACAGTTGAAGCTTTAGCATGGTCCTTTATTCTAACATGGAATGGTGGTTTCTCAATATAAGCAGTAGGAACAATAGGATCAACATTATAAGTAAAAGTTTCTTCTTCAACTCTAATGGGTTCAACTACTTTAACTTCAATGGGAGGATGATATTTAAACCACTTATCCTTAGGGAGATCAACATGAGTAGCAAAAGATTCACAGAAAGAAGCTACTATCTCAGAGTCAAGTCCATATTTAGTGCTAAAATCATGAAAAGCATCAGTATCCATAAAATATTTAACACAATCACACTTAAGGTTTTATACCAAACACTTTACCTTCGTCGAGATCCCAATCTTCAGAGTTGCATTTAATTCTTCCCAATAAATCCCATTTGAATTCAATACCCTTCTTCATATAGGAACTAATACAAGAAGTATCGAGCATGGATCGATTATTATGAGAAAGCCAAGCACAAAATTTTTGAATAGTAATTTCTCTTGAGAGCTCATTATTGGGGCATAAATATAACATTGACTTAAGCCTCTCCTGATATTGAGCGATACTTTCTCCTTCACGAGGCCAAAAATTATATATATAATTCCGACCATGACGAACCAGATGCATAGGATAAAACTTCTGATGAAATTCCAATTTCAATCGGTTGTAGTTCCATGATGCAATATCATATAATAGCCTATACCATGTCAATTCCTTTCCCTTCAAAGATAAAGGGAAGACCTTCTTCTTGACAACATCCTCGGGCATACCTACAAGCTTAAATACCCCGAACAAGCCCCTCAAAGGATTATTTTCCATAGTAACAAGTGACAGTAAATTTCAGCACACTACGTAAATGTTTCCTTAGCAAAGGCGCTTCACTCCCTGGCAACGGCACCAGAAAAGAGTCTTGATGACCCACAAGTATAGGGGATCTATCGTAGTCCTTTTGATAAGTAAGAGTGTCGAACCCAACGAGGAGTAGAAGGAAATGACAAGTGGTTTTCAGCAAGTTATTCTCTGCAAGCACTGAAATTATCGGTAACAAATAGTTTTGTGAGAAGATAAATCGTAACGAGTAACAAGTAAATAAAGTAACTAAGGTGTAGCAAGGTGGCCCAATACTTTTTGTAGCAAAGTAAAAGCCTGGACAAACTCTTATATAAAGCAAAGCGCTCCCGAGGACACATGGGAATTACTGTCAAGATAGTTTTCATCATGCTCATATGATTTGCGTTCGTTACTTTGATAATTTGATATGTGGGTGGACCTGTGCTTGGGTGTTGCGCTTCCTTAGACAAGCCCCTGACATGTCTCCAATGAATCTATAATTTTTGATTGTTCCATGCTATTATATTATCTGTTTTGGATGTTTTATATGCATTAATATGCTATTTTATATGGTTTTTGGGACTAACCTATTAACCTAGAGCCCAGTGCCAGATCCTGTTTTTTCCTTGTTTTAGAGTATTGCAGAAAAGGAATACCAAACGGAATAAAACTTGGGCGATGATTTTTCTTGGACCATAAGACACCCAGGAGACTTGGAGTGCAAGTTAGAAGATCCATGATGTCTACTACGCAACTTTATTCTTGTAGACACGTGTTGGGCCTCCAAGCCCAGAGTTTTTAGGACAGTAGCAATTTTCCCTCAAGTGGATGACCTAAGGTTTATCAATCCGTGAGAGGTGTAGGATGAAGATGGTCTCTCTCAAATGACCCTGCAACCAAATACAAGAAATCTCTTGTGTCCCCAACACACCCCATACAATGGCAAATTGTATAGGTGCACTAGTTTGGCGAAGAGATGGTGATAAAAGTGTAATATTGATGGTAGAAATATATATTTTATAATCTGAATAAATAAAAATAGCAAGGTAGCAAATAGTAAACGGGCACAAAAACGGTATTGCAATGCTTAAAAACAAGGCCTAGGGTCCATACTTTCGCTAGTGCAATCTCTCAACAATGCTAATATAATTGGATCATATAACCACCCCTCGAAGTGCGATGAAGAATCACTCCAAAGTTCCTATCTAGCAGAGAACATAAGAATAAATTGTTTGTAGGGTACGAAACCACCTCAAAGATATTCTTTCTGTTCGATCTATTCAAGAGTCCGTAGTAAAATAACACAAGCTATTCTTTCCGTTCGATCTATCCTAGAGTTCGTACTAAAATAACACCAAATAATTTCAGATTCATAATACTCAATCCAACACAAAGAACTGAAGGAAATATGCCCTAGAGGCAATAATAAAGTTATTATTTATTTCCTTATATCATGATAAATGTTTATTATTCATGCTAGAATTGTATTAACCGGAAACATAATACATGTGTGAATACATAGGCAAACAGAGTGTCACTAGTATGCCTCTACTTGACTAGCTCGTTGATCAAAGATGGTTATGTTTCCTAACCATAGACATGAGTTGTCATTTGATTAACGGGATCACATCATTAGGAGAATGATGTGATTGAGTTGACCCATTCCGTTAGCTTAGCACTTGATCGTTTAGTTTGTCGCTATTGCTTTCTTCATGACTTATACATGTTCCTATTACTATGAGATTATGCAACTCCCGTTTACCGGAGGAACACTTTGTGTGCCACCAAACGTCACAATGTAACTGGGTGATTATAAAGGTGCTCTACAGGTGTCTCTGAAGGTACTTGTTGGGTTAGCATATTTCGAGATTAGGATTTGTTAGTCCGATTGTCGGAGAGGTATCTCTGGGCCCACTCGGTAATGCACATCACTATAAGCCTTGCAAGCATTGCAACTAATGAGTTAGTTGCGGGATGATGTATTACGGAACGAGTAAAGAGACTTGCCGGTAACGATATTGAACTAGGTATTGAGATATCGATGATCGAATCTCGGGCAAGTAACATACCGATGACAAAGGGAACAACGTATGTTGTTATGTGGTTTGACCGATAAAACATCTTCGTAGAATATGTAGGAGCCAATATGAGCATCCAGGTTCTGCTATTGGTTATTGACCGGAGACGTGTCTCGGTCATGTCTACAGAGTTCTCGAACCCGTAGGGTCCGCACCCTTAAAGTTCGATGACGGTTATATTATGAGTGTATGTGTTCTGATGTACCGAAGGAGTTCGGAGTCCCGGATGAGATCGGGGACATGATGAGGAGTCTCGAAATGGTCAAGACGTAAATATCGATATATTGGACAACTATATTCGGACATCATAAAGGTTCCGAGTGATTCGGGTATTTTCGAAGTACCCGGGAGTTACGGGAATTCGTATTGGGCCTTAATGGGCCATACGGGAAAGGAGAGAAAGGCCTCAAAGGGTGGCCGCACCTCTCCCCATGGGCTGGTCCGAATTGGACTAGGGAGGGGGGGCGCCCCCTTCCTTCCTTCTCCTTTTCCCTTCCCGTTCCTTCCCTCCTACTCCTACTACTTGGAAGGGCTCCTAGTTCTACTAGGAAAGGGGGAATCCTACTCCCGGTGGGAGTAGGACTCCCCTAGGGTGCGCCATAGAGAGGGCTAGCCCCTCCCCTCCTCCACTCCTTTATATACGTGGCCAGGGGGCACCCCATAGACACAACAATTGATCTCTTGATCTCTTAGCCGTGTGCGGTGCCCCCCTCCACCATAATCCACCTCGATCATATCGTAGCGGTGCTTACGCGAAGCCCTGCGTCGGTAGAACATCATCATAGTCACCACGCCGTCGTGCTGATGAAACTCTCCATCAACACTCGGATGGATCGGACTTCGAGGGACGTCATCGAGTTGAATGTGTGCAGAACTCAGAGGTGCCGTGCGTTCGGTACTTGATCAGTCGGATCGTGAAGACGTACGACTACATCAACCGCGTTGTGCTAACGCTTCCGCTTTCGGTCAATGAGGGTTCGTCGACAACACTCTCCCCTCTCGTTGCTATGCATCACCATGATCTTGCGTGTGCGTAGGAAATTTTTGAAATTACTACGTTCCCCAACAAGAACCTCAAAGAGTGCCCCAAGATTTCTACCGGAGAAACAAAAGACGAGATCATGCATCAACCCCCATGCATAGATTACCCCAATGTCACCGCGGGAATCCGCGAGTTGAATGCCAAAACACATATCAAGTGAATCAATATGATACCCCATTGTCACCATGAGTATTCAATTGCAAGACATATATCAAGTGTTCTCCAATCCATAAAAGTATTCAATCCGATAACAACGAAATCTCAAAAGGAAAACTCAATTCATCACAAGATAGAGAGGGGAAAACACCATATGATCCGACTATATTAACAAAGCCCGCGATACATCAAGATTGTGACATCTTAAGAACACGAGAGAGAGAGAGAGATTAAACACATAGCTACTGGTACAAACCCTCAGCCCCGAGGGTGGACTACTCCCTCCTCATCGTGGTGGCCGCCGGGATGATGAAGATGGCCATCAGAGATGATTCCCCCCTCTGGCAGGGTGCCGAAATGGGTCTAGATTGGTTTTTGGTGGCTACAGAGCCCTACGGCGGCAGAACTTCTGATCTAGGTTAACCCCGAGGGGTTTCGGAATATTTGGGAATTTATAGTGCAAAGAGGGGGTACAGGAGGCCACCGAGATGGGCACAACCCACCTGGGAGCGCCAGGGGGGCCTGGCGCACCTGGTGGGTTGTCCCCCCTCGGGGCACCCCCCAGGTGCCGCTTTGGCCCATCGGGAGTCTTCTGGCCCATAAAAAATCCACAAAAAGTTTCGTGGTGTTTGGACTCCATTTAATATTGATTTTCTGCGATGTAAAAAACAAGCAAAAAACAACTACTGGCACTGGGCACTGGGTCAATAGGTTAGTCCCAAAAAATGATATAAAGTTTCTATAAAATGATTGTAAAACATCCAAGAATGATAATATATTGGCATGAATACTTCATAAATTATAGATACGTCGGAGACGTATCAGCATCCCCAAGCTTAATTCCTACTCGTCCTCGAGTAGGTAAATGATAAAAGAAATAATTTATGAAGTGTGAATGCTAGCAAAGTGCACAAGTTTTATCAATGATAATTTCAATCACTTTTCCTAGCATCGTAATAGCAATTCTTTCTTATAAAACTTCTCATGTTATAGTGGCAACCTATTCACATGTTAAGGTTCAAACAATGAATTCTCTTGAAACCCAACAACCTATGTTCTCAGTCACCAAGAAATTGCAATTCAACTTATTCAACAGAGTTTAAGTAAGAGCTCCACATACTCAACCATCATATAGTCTTCTATGATTGCTAACACTCACATTGTACACATGAGCAAAACATTTCAACCGGACCCATAGAAAGATAGGGGCTTATAATTTCGCCTCCCAACGTATTCACCTCAAGGGTGATGTCAACAACAATAACTCATGCTACCCATATCCAACTGGATATATGTGCCTAGATCTTTCCTCACCACATGATGCTTGCCAAAAGACAAAAATAAAAAGGAATAGAGAGAAAAACTTCAACTCTTTGCATAAAAGTAAATACTGAAAAGTAAAAGATAGGCCCTTCCCAGAGGGAAGTAGAGGTTGCCATGCGCTTATTTGTTTGTATGCTCAATCCCTTAGTGCAAAAGAATGTCACGTTATATTGCCCCTTGTGATAGCAACCTTTATTATGCAGTTTGTCGCTTTTATTGCTTTACCAACACAAGTTCGTACAATGCTCAATTTTCTCTTACACTTTTAGAAGCAATTTTCACTGCCTTATTGCACCGATGACAACTTACTTGAAGGATCTTGATCAATCCTTAGGTAGGTATGGTGGACTCTTGAAAATAAGATTTGGGTTTAATGGTTTTTGGATGCACAAGTAGTATCTCTACTTGGTTCATAATTTTTTTTGACTGGGAAACTGTGGGGCAAACCCCCACAGCAGATCAAAACCTTTATTAAAGCAAAGAAACAGGATACAAACGCTGATTACAAGGGGTAATCTACAGAGAGTAACTAAACTAAAAGAAGGAGGCAGGAAAGCCTTACTACACTAAGCCTTAAGGAGGGAGGAAGGAGATCCACTTGAGAAGGTCATCCTTGTAGGCAGATTTAATCCTATATTGCAACAAAGAGATATCATGCCTAAAAGCAGAATGCCATTTATAAAAACTAGCCCTCTCATTTCTGAAAACATTGGCATTTCCAATGATCCATATCTTCCAACATGCAGTGAACACTACTTCTGGAAAAAATGGCTTGTCAAAATCATTCCTAGCATGAATAACCACATCAGACATAGAGTGCCCTGCAGGCCATTCAATTTGAAGGTAATTCCAGACACGGACACTGAAATTGCAGTTGAAGAAGAGATGATCCCTGGTTTCTCGAACCTGCAGGGGGCAGAGCCTGCAATGCACTCCATCCTCCATGTGCCAATGCCTTCGTTCAACCATATCTTTAGTATTCAGCCTGTCCATGATCAGCATCCAGGCAAAAACCTTAATCTTGAGAGTACAAGAAGATTTCCATATCCAACAAAGCATAGGGTTGAAGGTTTCAAAGAGAAATGTGTGGGAGTAAAACATCTTGGGTCTAAACTGCTTGGATGAGTTCTGCCAAAACCACACATCCTTAGAGCCAGATACTCTGCCATGAGAGCCCAACATAGACTGAATCATGCCCAACTCCCCAAATGCTTGATCAGACATGGGGAGATGAAAATGCTGAACAATATCTTGGAAACTGAAGAATTCCTTGACTGTAATCCAAGGGTCCTTAACATAAGAAAAAAGCCTAGGAAACCTTGATTGCAGTGAAGAGACCTCAGCACCAATATTCCAGTTATCTGACCAGAACAAAGCAGTGTCACCATCATTAACCTCAACCCATGAGCACTCCCTAAAATTCATCATAACCTTGCAAATATCCTTCCACCAGAAAGAGCCATATGCAGATGTTCCTTGAGGCACCCTTTCATGGTAGTAGGAATTCCAAATGAGAGAAACCCAGGGAATATCTTTTTTATTGAGGAAATTACTGACATGTTTGAGAAGCAAGGCAACATTTTGTACCCCCAGATTGAGAATACCAAGACCATCCCTGTTTTTTGGCCTACAAATAAGCTCCCAAGCTGCAAGGGAGGGGGCAGGTTCATCTCTATTCTTCCTCCACAAACATTGCCTCTGAATTCTCTCTAACTGTTTGAGTATACCTGCTAGAACAGCCAAGCTGCCCATGAAGAAAATAGGCATTGAGGACAGAGCAGAGTTCAGGAATTGTAGTCTCTCCCCTTGGTTAAGAAAAGAAGAACTAGCAGTCATTCTTCTTTCCATACAGTCTACTAGGGGCATAAAGTCCACCATTTTGGGCCTTGTGGTTCCCACTGGCAGCCCAAGGTAGGTGAAAGGCATCTTTCCTATCTGACAACCAAAAGCAACGGCCAGATCATTCATGACAATAGGATCAACATTTATAGGGATGAGGAAAGATTTGTGATAGTTAACATCAAGGCCAGTGGACTGAGCAAACACTTGGAGCATATCTTTCAAGGCCAAAAGCTGAGTCCTATCAGCAGGCGAGATGATTAGATTATCATCAGCATATTGGATCACTGGGTAGTCCTGATCATGACAGGGGTTAGGCAGGTGAAGAATTCCTCTTCTAAACATGTCATTGATGACATATTGCAACAGGTCAGCATCAATAACAAAGAGTAGAGGAGAAACAGGGTCACCCTGCCTGAATCCCTTTTTACAAACAAATTTTCTCCCAGGGACTCCATTAAGAAGAACTGAAGAAGTGCCAGTGACCAGCAGCTGCTTCATCCAGAGAATCCATTCCTCATTAAAACCTTTGTGCCTAAGGATCTGAAAAAGCGCTTCATGTTCCAAAGAGTCAAAAGCCTTTTCAAAGTCCAACTTAAGAATTAGAATTGGCCTTTTAGATTGATGGCACTGATGCAAATACTCAAAAGTCCAGCCAATACAATCTTGAATTGTTCTGCTCTTAATAAAGCCATATTGGTTCTTGTGGATGCATTGAAGAATAAACTCTTGGAACCTATTAGCTGCCATTTTAGAGAGAAATTTCAGGCCCATACTAGTTAGGGAGATAGGCCTATAATCTCCAATCTCTTCAGGTGAAAGCTTTTTAGGTACAAGAGTAATGTAAGAATCATTAATGTTATCCAGGGTTGCAGTACCCTCATAGAATTCCTGTGCCAACTGATAAAAGTCCTTAGAAATAAGATGCCAGCACTTTTTGAAGAAAAGGCCATTGAAACCATCAGGGCCAGGGGCTTTATCAATAGGCATATGCTGAACCACCTTGTCCATTTCATCTTTTTCAAAAGGCTTGGTGAGAATGTCTAGGCCAGCCACAGGGGTGAGGAGAGCAGAGAGGTCGAACCCCATGACAATGCCCCTAGATGTGCCCATTCTATTTTTAAAACAATTCCAGATGATTCCTTCCATTTGAGCATGATCATC